>NC_060214.1:38233888-38541111 GCF_021130785.1 Homalodisca vitripennis
TGTCTTAGTGCTTTTATTAAAATTACCTGAAACTGTAATTTACTACCCTTAAATGATAACTTGTGTGTTTGTGATTTCCTGGAACTATACACCTATTAACTGAGTTATCAAAAATTAATTCTTAATTGTGCTATTATAATTTTTATCGTATTTGTTATTACAAAGCATAAAGTAGTAATTATATATAGCCTGTTACTGATGGGTACTAGCGTTGAAGATTAAGGAAATACGACTGTAGATAAGTCCCTCAAGCAGCTTATTTCAAACACGCAAGTTAAATTTAAAATTTCATTAAATTCTTCGCCAAACATATAAATTATGTCACTCTACAGAGTGACAGTCTTAAATGATGCTCGGCCAAATTCCATGATTGGATATATATATATATATATATATATATATATATATATATATATATATATATATATATAATTTAGTTGAAGCATTCAATTGTATGCTCGGTTCCTTTGGTCTTCCTGTCGTTTTTTCTACAGGTTCGATGATTGCGCGTGTTTCTCTATGAGTATGTCTGAGTATTGACAAGTCTACGTGGTCGTGAAATTGATATTTAACATAAAATTTCATTTATAAGCAAACAGCATAAAATATATTATGTACGTGACATTATATTTACGATTTGGCTAATAAAATATTATATTTTTATAATTTTTTATTTAGACACCTAGTTTATACAAATCGGCCGGTAACAATTAAGTTTATGAATGCATGGTTAATAATGGTAAAAGATATCAGTTTACACGTATATTAAAACAGGAACTTTAAAAATATTAAAACTCCTTGGCTATTAAACGGATAAAAATATCAAATATCATATATTTTTTACAAAATCCTCTGCGTTGATTCTGAAGTGACTGGATAATCAGAATGAGTTATGTTAAGGGTAGGAACCGTATCCTGAGAATCCACAATGGCGAGTTAACTAACACATTCTCAGTCGTGATGAAGGTCTTTGCTTTGCCCCAACCTTCTTCCAGTCTACGAGACAAAAAAGAGCCACTCCTTCATGTATATTGAATTTGCAGTTAGGTTTAAACCAGCAAGAAGCGTGTTGGGGCGTGTTGTTGTATAGATTGCACTTTAAACCATACGCACCCATACGAAATTTCACAGTATTGAATATTTAAACTATCGAAAAACCCCTAGCTTTCGTGTTACCCAACTTTATCCTTTAATAGCTCTTTATTTTATATTAAAGCATATTTCTTAAAGTAAAAGAGAATGTATTTGAAATTAAAAAAAAAACTGCTTTCCAATAAGACGACGTAGTAATATATGACATATTTGTGAATGAAACCTGTACGGTTGAAAATGGTTCCTGAGTTAATGTGAAAAAAGTTCAATAATCAAACAAATTGAACAGTTTATACAATTTGAGTTTCATTTCAGCTCCAGCACTGAACAATTTAGAACCCATCAATTATTCAAACAGTTGCTGATCGTCAAGCCCTTGATGGCGTCGCGCAAGTGTTTTGACAGATTCACTGTCAATTATGACACACATTATCTAAACTCGATATAGTTATTATTAATTATTTATTTTGGAGTAAAGATTAGGATCCTTGGTAGGTCTAGCAATAAATATAGAAATATATGGACAATGTTAATTAAACCTGTTTCCTTGAATGAAATGTTAATAAAACGTTTAACAAAAACGTATAAACCTATCTTCTCTCATATATTTCATTTGAACTATTTCCCATTATTTAACCAACTTCGTAAATTTGTTATGAATAAATAATAAAAAATATCAAAAGAAACGTATTTTATTTTATGTTATTACAGTACTCCATGGTGTGGCTCTAACCCAATCAGTAAGCTTGTCCACCAACGCCACCGACCTACAATATAGTAATCTCTACCAATCTGTACATGAAGCTGATTACAGTAATGGATTGCAGTTGAACGTTAATCGAAATGTGCATCGACTTCCAGTTACGACGAATAGTTTTGATTTACGTTTAGGACGTTAGGAGATTTTAGGCTAAGACCTGTCCTTTGAAACATAAATAAGCAGATTTCAGTGTTATGTATATTTCATAACTTTATGCAGTAAAATATATTTATTAGTATTGCAAAATATCAAGCATCCTTTGTTTGAAGATTATTTTTGACGATGGAAGGATTGTGAAGGAAACAGGTTTTTTCCGGACATACATTTTTTTTCTTGTTACCATGCGTAAAAAGCATGTTATTACGATTAAAATAAGACTCATATTACAATTTTTCATTGTATAATTCTATTGCGTACCACTCAAAATTATGGATATAAGTGTCCATTTGGAGATAAGTTTTCGTAGGGGAAAGGTAATATATAGAGTACTGACAAAAAGAAAATAGTTTTAAGACAGCCTACCCGATGTTTTTAATTAAAAAAAAAACTATAACTGATTCTTATTTTTAACAATTCAACGACGAAAAATGTATCTAAGTTTACTAAACATAATTATAGAAACATGACTAATATGTTTTATATTTATAGTCGTTAAGTTAGGCCTAAGAAGCATATTTCCTTCAACGAAGGTGTTGGAAGCAAACAAGGTTTATCAACGCGCAATCACTTTCTTAATTATTTCATCAGTCTTCAATTCTTTTTCATTGATTTAACTAGAGAGTTTTAACGAGTTAAAAACCTCAGTAAGGCCGCATAACTTAATAGTATGTTGAAATATATATTTTTTGAAAATAAACGTCATTATTTTATTAATACTATGTTGTGTAAAATTATAATCATGGTATATTCATTACATAATTGAACTACCTATCGTACACTTTGACTTGAAAAAAATATATCTTTGCTTTAAAGCTAACTTGGTCAATCTCAGTGGAAAATAAAACGTTTAGTGGCTCACTCATTCTATGAAGTTTTAATGCAAGTTTTTAACAGAGAAATGTGGTAGAATTTTTATGGAATCTCTAAATTACTCATTGAATCTGTCTGCAGTATTAATCGCAATTATTAATTATCCTAATATTAAATTGTCAACAACTTCTATAATAGCTCCACAAGCATCAGAATATCCTTCCTTTCGTATGTTATGCCTTATTATTCTTAGTTTTGTGCCTTATACAACATACAGATCATTTTAATGTTTATACGTGAGCTTTGCAATAACAAAATTAATGTAACAATTCTATTTACTTCATCTCGCGCCGCAAAATGTTAATGGTTAAGACTCGCTAACAATGTCATCCAAGCTATGGGAAAATACTGCCTCTGTAACAAATTTATTGGTCTAGATATATTGTAAAAATATAAGACAGTTATCGGGTTCACAATCTGGTCACATGCAATATGTAAATGTTTGGATTATAATGATTTACAGAACTTTATAATGGAAAAATGTAAGAAATTTCCTGAAAGTTCCTTCACAAGGATAATTGGAATTTAAAATTTACTTTAAAATATTCCTAAGACAAATTAGCTTTCGTACTTTACCACATTAATTAATTATGTTAGGAGTTTTAAGAAAGTTGTACCACTAGAATAAGCTATGATATATCAGTTCTATTTTGTTGCCCTATGAGCGCAGACCTATTATAACCTGTATTCCGTAGTTTAGTTTCAATAATTATTGCTTAGTTTCTTTATTACGAGTAAGTGCATGTTTTAGAGTTAGTGTGCACTTAATAAACACACCACATGACTGTTTTGGTTCCTGACTTATCGTGTCATAAAACGCTGTGGCATGTTTGGTTTCCTTTAACCTAGATTGTAATCATGCATTAGTTTAGTTTTTGCCTGAAGAAGAGATCACATTGAAGATATCAAAACCTAGTATTACTAATTGTGTTGTATTACTGTTGCATAACAGTGGAAAATGTCCGGAAAAGCTCATGTTTCCTTCACAATAAGTTATGACTGCGTTGTCAGAATATGACTTTGCAATAAATAACTAATGAACATCTGTTGGAAAGACCACAGACTACTCATCAACCTTACTCAATATATGAGTAATTAGTAGGAAACTTATAGACTACTCATTTAGCAACTACAATCACATAATTACTTTTGCTAATGGTTAGTATTTAGTTACCAACGTGTTAGTATTCCTGGCTGTTTCTGAAAATCATTCATTGGGGACCTACCTCTGCAGACTTAGCATCCGATTTCGATATAGTGAATAACATGCGATTTCGTGTGAAATTCCATTACTGCAGTAGCTTACCCTTTGTCTGGAGATGTTTCTGTAACACACTAGGTAAGACGAATACACGGTCGTGTCTCAGAGCAATCGCTTTGTGAGCGTATTACGCATTTTGTTCATCGCTTTTCTATCGGGCACTTATTTAACCTCACCCTTTCCTTTTACTACTCATGCTCTTCAATTTCTTCTGTGACAATGGGTTATGTCGGTTTTGTGCTTCTACGACGTCAACAAGCATCGTTCCTATTCATTGACAACGACAATTCAATCCCTGGCTCTGTTAACTGAATTGAGATTGACTTTTATGTGTATGGAAATTACTCATTTCAAATTTAATGTAATAATTAACTTCTACTTAATGTAATGTTAAGAAAGGCAAGAATACAACACACCATGTGTCACTTTACAAGTCTAATCCACTCTAGAGTCCGGCGTAAAGAAAGACAATTCTGCAGGAAAGAGATTTATACACCCGACAGGCAGACAAGAGACATTGTGCCAACCTACTGAGGCGTAGGGTTATAGAGATAAAACTGCAAGCAAAATTTTATTTATATATTTTACCTCTTCTCGATATATCGTTTTAGGGGCAGTGAGAACTGAAATGTATCCAGCCCCTTGTATAATTGGCATTGCTATCGCTCAGCCAATTCATAAGCGCGGAATCGATGTGTCCAAATTTAATTTCCTAGTAATTCATTATACCACTATTTATTAGGTCCAAATTTATAATTTTGTAAATTTATAAATTGAATATAATCTAAAAATTGATAATATTATTAATTATGTGTGGAGAGAACACATTTGGACCTTGAAATTTGTGACAGTAAATCACAAAACTAGTGTAATTTACTATTAAAGGTAGTTCACCTTAGAATAGAACCCGATTTGTTTTATAATTAATAGGTTCAAGCTAGTGGTATCACGTCATTTCAAGATTTAACCGCCGAATAAAATTTAACCTCTTTATCCCGTTCATAAATATCGTGACGTGCGTTATGTAGTAACGGTGAAGACTAAAAATATTTAGTTTTTGGAAGCCATTAGCTATTTCTGAATATTTAACAGTTGAAGTGCATTTTTAGATGCTCATTATACGACTTTGAAAGTTTATTTTCGATTCAAAATATTAAATTCTATATTTTTGTTGATGTATGGAATAGCTGAATTTGTTATGTGTTTTAACATAGCTGTTGACGAGTATTATTTAATAAATTTTTCGATGTGTTATTGCATGTAAATGGTAAGTGTAATAGAACGATATCCAAATTTCTACTTTGTCCATGTAGATTGCGGATATCTATCCTATTATAAGTTCAAAATGAACAGTATAGTTTAATTGAACAATTACAAAGCATTAATTATCAAAAACAATCACCATGGCTTAAAATGTAAATATATAAAATTCATCAAATTACAAAAACAATAAGATTTCAATACAAAAATACTATTATTAAAATATTATTATTCATAGGAATCGTCGTGTCTTTGATTTTCATCCATGTATATATATATTTTTTGTATATTTTGTATATCCATGTATATATATATATATATAGAATTTGTGACAAGGAAACATAACAAGGTATAAAAGTTTCAAATGCTTCAAAATAAACACTCACCCAATGAAAAAAAAAATTATACTATTTGTTTATAATTATGGTTGTTTAAAATGTGTACTTACCAAAGGAACGTACAACTTTAATGGATTGCTTAAGCTTTAATTAACTGCACTTGGTGTAGAAATAATATTTTCAAAAAATACTTGTTCATCTAAAATTTAGTGGCACCTTAGTTGAATTTGACTTCCTTCTACCATTTAAATCAATATATCTGGATCAAAGACCAGAAAGTATTAATAAACGAAATAATGAGAAATTTGATTTTATGTGCACTGATGGTATGTAGATTGCTTAGTTCTTAAAATACCGTGACCACACTTGAACAGCGCTAGAGTAGTTCAATCAGTCGCAATTAAAGAAAAAATTGTCCTAAGCTTTTAGGACAAAATGTCAGAAGCTATGAAAAATATAAATTTTTTGGGAACCGTTCTCTGTATGATGATTTTTGACTGAAGTGAGGAACATTTAATATTTAGAAAATTGTATATCCTTTAGAAATGTATTTAAAATGTGCGTCTTAAATAATATAATTAAAATTTACATTTTCCTTACGTATTAAATATATTTATATACAAGATAATATTTTAAAAGGCTATCAGTTTGAAATTTAAATAATATCCCAAACATAAATTGATTAAACATTGGAACATAAGTTAAATGATTTTAAACATGAGTACACAATTTTACAAGAGTACCATATAGATAATATAGATAAAACTCCTTTTGAAAATCAGTTTAGTTTTTTTAAATCACAGAGTAGGATTACGCCACACCACATGGTGGGGTTCGCTGGGATTTATTGCGGAATTTCAAGTCTATATCACATTTATTAGGCTACATGTGTTACTATATCTCATGTAAAAAGTTAGTACGATTGACCGAGTTGCTTATAAATTTATTTACTCTGCGATTTTCTCGTTGCCATAACTGTTACCCATCATTCTCGATACTGTTTTTATAGAAATAAATATTTACGCAAAATTTCAAACCAATAGGTTTTTCTTCTCTTAGGACAAGAAGCTTAGATAGTTTCATGTAGTCCTAAAAGAACCTTTGCGCTGCTTCCGCAGTGTCAGGTTGGGTGTAGGGTCCGCCTCCTGTTAAGATTCATGAGAACAACTTTAGGGCAATAATCTCATGTCCCCTAGGAAGAAGGAAAAAGCCAGCTCTGAACTAGCCTCTCCAGTGAAAGCAGACGGGGAGTGGCGAACCCTTATGTCTTGGCTGGCAAGAAATTTTGACTCACAGGGAACAAACCCCACCAACTCCAACAGTCATCTCACGCAGTAGACTAGACCTATCGAATTACACTTACGCCCCAGAATTGCGATATTTGCGATTAGTGATGTGCCGCTCCTGTACAACCATTAAGTTGCTCAGATTTAAGTGACATCGTTTTTTGCTGAGCTCACTGTGGGTTCAACCGGAAGGTATAAAACAACCAGAAGTGAACACTCCTGGAGAAAACCTATAGGTTAATTCGTTCTTGATATATCGTGGGGAAAGAGAAATAGCCAGAAATGAAATGTTCCCAGCTCCAGAAGTGTTATGCTTTGCTAACATGCAGTCAATTATTGAAATTGGTTTGTAATGTTAAATGTTTGAAAGGATAACAGGATTTCAGACTTTTGCCATTGTTATAAGTTACAAAAGATATAACACAACGTTTCCAGGATTGGAATCTATTCCCTTTGTAAGGTGGGGAGGTATTGATACATACAAAAATAAAGAACAGAAAGAAGTAAAGAAGGGAAAGAAAAAGGTTCAAACATATCCACAACTGTTTGGAGTCCAGACCAGGGGTTGTAACTGCACAGGATGCAAGTTACAATCACACATCATACTATTACATTTAATTATTTCCAATGTTTAGAAACCGTATGGTAACCAAATGTAAACTTCCCTTTTTAATTTTAAAATAAAATCGTATTTGTAAATAATATTTGCACATATTACAAGAACCAATTTTCTGAAAAAATTACACACAGACAATTTTAATACTTTATCATCTTTATCAACTAAATATAAATGAGGAAATGTGTCGTTAAATTCGTTATTTCTGTAGTTATTGGTTGTATGTCTTATTTAATTGAATTATAATATAAATAGTTAGTTGTAAAGGCAAGAAACTTTCAAATACAAGCTTTAAAAACCGTGTCAATTTTAAATGCCGTTCTAAAAGCGTATATAGAGAGTTCCAGCACAACTTGATTGTGTGCCGTATTAATATAGACGTACAATGCCATCAGTACAAATCCATACGTGTTAAATCTGACAATAATAATCAGTGTCATGTTTACAGTTCTATTAACACACATTATAGTTCAAATGATCAGTTGTATGTTGTGTTCCTAGACACAAACTGATGGGCCAGCCATTGTTGTGTTGCAGCAGTAATAGAGACTGATGACGAAACTGACCCGCCCATTTGTATGGATTCAACACAGCAGCTGACTAATTTATATCTGCACATTCAACTCCAACCACCTAAGAATATTCCAAAGGTGAGCTATTGCGTGCCACACACTGATCTTACAGTGAAGATCAAACGGATTCTAAAACGTTTACAGTGAATTCTCCTGAGCCACAGCGTGTTCACATTTTTATTAGCTGTAATATTTTTCAACAAGTATAGAATTAAAGTGTAAATATGTATGAAATATAACTTTAAAAGACGACAATTTTGAAACAATATAAATATTTTCTGCTTGCAAGAAATATGCGATTTCTCATTTTATTTTAAATTGGGTTAATTCCACTTTTGATTTGAAAGTTTACGTAGACTATTTAAGATGAATTGTTTTTTCTGTTCAAAAACTTAGAAGGGAAATGAGACTTAACGAAACTGTCGACTTACTGAAAACCATAAATTAACATAATTAATTACTTACTTGACGATCTGGAATGTGTGAAATGTGACATTAACTCTAAAATAAAAACATTGTCTTGAGTCTTGTGTGTTATATATATAACATTTACTGTGGAGTAAAATTGTCGTCTGGAGTTCTGAGAGTTGTTGTACGGTTAACATCGATTGCATTCTAAATCAGATAAGAAAACTTTAAACAAAAAGGCTTGTTGAACTACATTAAACGAAGGCAACTTCTTTATTTAACTGAATACAAATATTTTTAAAGTTTTGTCTTATAATATTTAACTGGTCAAAGCGCTATATTACTGGTCAAAGACTTTCTCTGGTTTCTGGAATAAGAGAAGTCCAACGCTGTTGCAATCTTTCCAATCAATGTGAACAGACAGGCAACACGGAAAAAGGATCATCCCTTTATGTCGAGCCTTTAACAATAACCCTCAGCCTTTTCAATAATCATCCAAACAACCGATTAACCCTTCCACCACAATACCCGAAATTTGTGGTTAGTAATGTTGCGCTCCTAGACATTCATTGGATTACCCAGATATATGTAACACATCGATTTTGGCTAAATCTAGTTTACTTTCAACGGGAAGGGGTAAACTATAAAGAGATCTGTTTACTGCTGAGAACGATTTTTGGGGTAGGGAGAACTCTTCTATGCTGGGATTGACTGGTAGAAGATGAAACAACGCCTCTTCTTCTTTTTCGAAGGTGGCATAACTGAGATAGTCCCTAACATCCCTATTTATGGTGGATTTAACATGGTACCTAGGCAGGACATGATTGAAACACTCTTCTTTATCTATTATAAACTTCCCGTCACTCAACAAGTCGCTCAAAATATCTCATATGTTTAGTTCCAAGAAGAGGTTTCTTCGGTTTATTGCTCTCGTGAACAAAACGCTGTCTTCTTGCATTATATTCCGTTCCAATAATCCAAAAGGTTACCGAACTTTACATTAACGAGTTACACGATATTTATATGACTTTTAAACAAACCAACAACATTGAAATCGATCCGGTTATTTTGAAGATTTTGCATTTAATCGTAAGATCGATAACCCCTTGATTAGCCTCGAGGATGGACGTTTTTATCTAATGTTGATAAACCTTCTATTGCTTGATAATTATTACTGTCTAATGGCCAACCTTTAAAATTTCAGACTTAGATCCCATTGTAGATCATAAAAAGTCAAGCTAGTTGCGTATTCATTTTAAAAATGGTATATTTATCTTTACATTATTAAGTTAGCAAAGAATGCGTACTAAAGAACACTCAACCACCACTTTCTGTGTTTATTTTTGTACGGATACCCTATATTGTCATATTTGATTCAAGGATTTAAAAGTGAAATAAAGAAATATCATAATTTAAAGTATGAGCACACAATGAAAATATTGTATAATTCAATGTAAAATTATAAGAGTTCAAAAAACTGAAACTGGCGAGAGAAATCAGAGAAATGATTATTAACACAGGAAACCTTTTTTATAATTTCTGAATAAAATATTATATTTTTACGTAAAATACCAATTATATGCTCATCGCATGACTGATAGAATTTAAGGAAATCTCACTCTGAACTCAATAGGCCTACTCTACGTTGAAGGAGACCAGTTATGGACGAGCAGCTAAAATTTAGATCTGACTCAGTTTTATGGACGTCAAGTCTGTACATCAGGTAAAATGATTCATTGTAGTTCCCGTGTCCACAATGACAGTCTGGTGCGCCATTTGTCAACTAACAGCCGTATATCACCCGGGTTCCATCAGTGATGACTGATAAACTGTGGGATAGGCTCTGTATGTGTGACTGAGACTAATCAAGTTTCCATTCTCTACAAGTTTCCACCCTCTTCTGGGTTTACCTTTTTGAAGTTTTAACAAGCCTTTAACTACTGATTTACTTTGTAAAATTGTGTTCATTATTGAAACGTGCCGTCCAAATAATTTGTAAAAGTTATATTATAGTTACTTGTTTTAATGTAGCAGGTGTTCAAACTATTCACCTTCGGCTGTTTGAAAGTGTCACCAAAATTTACACACCTTCACCATTAGACGTGTGTAAAAACTTGAGAAAGCATTCAAGAAATGATCCCTAGGAATTGTTTGACATAAGTTCAAAATTCTTTCCGTTAAGTCATGGACGTCAATTCGGTTTGTTTTGTAAACCAGATATTTCATGTAGCCCCGGAAAAAGTAATCAAGTGGGTTAAGGTCAGGACACCTTGCTGGCCATGTCCACAGCGCCCCTTCGGCTTATCCACCTTCTTGGGAAGACATTATTTAGATATTGTCGTACTTCAAGACCATAGTGTGGTGGTGCTCCATCTTGTTGTAAACAAATTTTATCAGCTTCTTGTCCAAACATATTTTGGAGTGTAGGCACAATCTGGTTTTCAAGCATATCTAAATACCTCACAGAATTTAAATTTCCATCAATTATAAATGGACTGACCAAGCGGTGATCAACTATTCCTGACCAAACATTAACTTTTGAAGGGCGTTCTGTATGGACCTCTACATACCAGTGTGGATTGTTATCTGCCCAGTAACGACAATTATGCCTATTGACGGCACCGTTGGTCATGAAAGTTGCTTCGTCACTAAAAAGGATTCTGTTCAGTAACTCAGGTTCAGCGTCTAGTTTGCCCATAATTATATCACAAAATTCAACCCTACGGTCATAGTCATCTTCACTAAGCTCTTGCACTAGTTTGACTTTAAAAGGTTTGAATTTATTACATTTAAGAATTTTTCTTACCGAATATTGGCTAATGTCGTGCTCCAAAGCAGCTCTTCCCGTAGATATGTGGGGATCTTCAACAAAGGACTGCATAACATCTAATGATTTCTCCTCGTCAATTACAGGAGCCCTTCCTGGCTTGGGTCTATCCTTTACAGAATGAGTATCATTAAACCGTTGAACAATTATTGCCACCGTAAATCTAGTTATGGGATTGTTCCGGTTAGGAAATTCCTCATTAAATAATTCTGCTACTTCAGCGTATGATCTCATACGTTCTCCATAACCTCTCATCAATAACACAGTAATTCTTTCAAACTCAGAATTCTCCATGTAGAAATAAAATAAGTAACAGTATTTGTCAGAAAAATAACCTTAAACTGATGTTGTTTATAGCAACTTAACCAATCAGCTGATGAAATGCAAGTGAGTAGTAAAGAGAAAGTTAACAGTAGATTGTTGCAACCGGTAAGATAAGAACAAGGGATATTCCAAAGCATGTTGAATCATGTTACGATAAACAGGACAAGACGGTTAATGATTGAATGCTGTCTCAAGTTTTACACACGTCTAGCACACTGTCAAAGTTTGAACACCTGCTACATTAAAACAGGTAACTGTTTTTAGAATTTGCGTTAGTGTTGACTCATGTTACGATAAACAGGACAAGACAGTTACTGATTTTATTATTGTAAATTTGTCATAAAATATGTTAAAGTAAACGTAGAGACCTCTAGTTTGCATTATTGAATTTATTTTTTATTCCCTTTAAAATGAGGGGGTCACATGATAGGGGTTTGTATTTGAAAATGTTTAGTTGCCCCCCTTTACCCCCCTTCAGAAAAGGGGGGCAAAATTTTCAACAACTTGAAAAATTAAAAAAATATGTTATAATAGGTGAGGTCAAGGTTTCACATAGATATATATCGGGCCGTTTAAATTATATCCAGGTGTGCCAGGACATAAAACTCACTCTGTATATGTAGACTAACACTGCACAATTTTGTGACCAACCCTTAATTATTTACAATTCAATGAACTCTTCAGCGTTTAGTCAGCTGAATATTTTTACTACTCGTACTGGCCTTGTGTTGGTTATCCGCTTATAAGAAGGTTTTGTGATTAAAATTTATTTTATACGGTGATGGTAGATTCTAGCTTGTGATAGAATATAAAAACTAGTTCTTACATTGATTAGATGTAGCATCACCAGTGAACATGGCGACTAATAGGAAAATCAAGGTTGACTTGACCTGTTGATGTCAAATTGGCCAAACTGTAAGAATTGAAAAGAAACATCGTTTACCCTATTGCTTTAATTAGTATGAAAAAGACAAATATTCCAATAGTGACAGATTCGTAGATGAAATTTAATCCCCTTAATTTACATAAGTAAATAAAAATCCAATAGTAGGCTAAACTAGAGTTATCCTCAAGAGACTAAAAGGGGTAAAAATGTGAATTCATTATTACTAAATAAATAACTAAAAATGGAAGCACACACCATGAAAGTATACTTAAAAGTATTCACATATTTAGGAACTATAGCCGAGTATTAAAATGAAAAAAAAAACTACGAATTATTGTTGTTTAATCGACTTTAGATGGGCTCAGTATATTAGTATTTATAATTTAAAACTATCCAACCATCCCGAATGTTGGTACTGAATACTGAAGTATTTGTAACATTAATATTTTTATTTGTTTTTAGACTATTTATTTTATAATGCAAGTTAATTTTCCGACCCCACAGTTCATCAGGGACAATTATTCTACGAGTGTTTCATTTTCAAAAATGCATGCCCCATTTATGTACAGGGTGTGTATCAACTCTGACATAATATCTTGGGAAATTTCTCTTCGGGCCAATGGAAACATAAACTGTAATCTAAAAAAGCCAGAAATTTAGTTTAAAATCTGTCTGACTGTACATGTTTTAAAGTATTATTTTTATTTCCGTTACCAGTAAATATAAACAATTCAAATTTAGAACAATCTTTGTTATTACAGTCTCAAATCAAGATAAATGTATTATAATAACAAATTTCAAGATGGGGGACGATGATTTTTTTAACACTTAATACCCAACAAGATTATAAACTAAAAAAATTAAGAACGGTAATTAAATATAATAAAAGTTGTTGAATTTAAATACAAACATCGGTTGAGAAATAGAGAAATTTAAGTTTCTAATTGTAGTAATACACGGGACAATTGTAATTATTTATTGCATTATTAAGGTTACAGCTTATATCTCTACATTACTCACTGGCCGATTGTAGCATTTAGGTGCCTGAAATTTTGTATTTAAACTAGCATATTTCGTCTATTAAATTTATTATAAAGTTGTTAGTTATTAGCCAAATTATTAATATATATATCTGTGAAAATTATGAATTTTGTATTGTTTTTTATAAATGAAATTTCTTTTTAAATATCAGGTATATAGGTAACATGTGGGAACACGTAGACTCGCAAAGGCTCAGAAAAATCCAATGCAGGAACACGCGCAATCATCAAAATCATTAAATAAAAGACAAATAGACCAAATGAACCAATACAAGAATTCAATATCTTAACTCAGTGAAAGAAGATTTTGAAATGACACATGTCCATCCATCATAAAACAAATAAATATGAACCATGGATTGACAACAAAAAATCAGCTTAACTTCGACTCAAGGGAACGTAAAATACTTTGTAACCGACACCAGATCTCCCAGGAGTCTACTGGATATGGTTTGAATTGTTTTTACTGCTTTAAAAGATTAGATATGAAGAGAACTGATACATTTTGAACACATGAGTATAGTCATGAGTATATTTTCTTCATCGATATGAATAGGGAAGTTATTCATGGCACTTGAAATATCTTATATCGGAAGTAGATTACAATAGCCGGTAGTTGATGCTTTTGATCGAAGTAGGTTTCCTTGACCTTCATGTGTACATATTTTGTTGTTGTCAAGAATAATAAAAGACTTGATGGCCTTATTTCTCTTATCAGAATAAAAAGACTATCAGTCAATCAATCAAAGCTAATACGAACCATTAAAATGGTATTTTTCTTTTTAATATCTTACCTATGGCGATATTCTACGTTACATTCACTGTGGCAGGATAATAGGGAAATTCTCAGTCTTGTAGAAGGTGTCTAGCATTGCCATAGCCTCTTCTAGTCAACACGAGAAAAAGCAGTTACTCTTCATATTTTGTAAAATGTTGTTTAGTGATGTGCCACTCCTGGACCTGTGTAAATTCCTCTGCCAGGTGTAAACCTGTAATGAGTGAACCCTCCTAGAGCGCGATTGTGTCTATTATGCACTTAAAACCATACGCGTTCATACGAAAATCCTTGCTACACTCTACAAAACCCTATTTTATTGTGATTACAAAAATATATATTTACAGTACCAGTAAAAAAATTACGTTTGAATTACCCAACCGTATCCTTCCATAACTTTCTTTCTTGTTATATTTAAGGGGAAAAAGTATTTGTGTATTGACACATTTAAGAGGTTTGTTGTTAAAGCAAGCAACAGTTGTTTATGTTAGTTAACTATTGATCGTTCGTCCTAATAAAGCAATACATTTATAACAATGCTTTCATAGTTACTATAGTAATTTTAGTGTAACCCTTCAAATATCTTTAGCTGATTAATTACTAATTCGTGAAATCCTATGTGTAGATCATGAGGAAGATACTATCTTTAGACTTTAAATCTTGCTTAAAAGTTTATTTCTACATAGAAAACAATGGATTTTATGATGGTGCATAAGTGCGGCGTACTAATATCTTGTGTCTATCTGGTAGCGACTTAGTGTTATAATAGAAGGAATTTTACACAGACTAAGTTAATAAAAGTAACTCCAAATTAAAACTAGTTTTGATGTTACTATGGCTACTAATAAAATATTCGGCAATTGTTAGTATTGACGGCTAAATATCCATCATGCATTTGATTTTCCATCTCCAACTATTGTTCTACAAAAATTCCAAACATTTAATGTCAAAATATAGCAAATACTACTTTTATCATGCAAACTCGATTTGGTACAACGTTTGGGCCTCCATTGAAATTTTAGAAATAACCAAAAATTAGTAAGAAGAATTTAGAGTACTTATAAAAGGTAGGAGTTGCAGGTTTCGGGACTATGTTTCTTGCAACAGGCTTCGCCTAGGTCCATGCAAAATGTCAAAGTCTATAACTAATATCACTAGGCTACATGTATTTATATGTCTCACATTAAAATCTTATATGGTTGTTTGCTTACATATTTATTTATTTTGTGATTTCCTTGTTGCAAAAATGATTACCTATAACATCAATGTAAAATGTTTGCTAACGCTCATCCTCATTCCATGGAGCGGCATGCGCTATCTTCGTACTCTATGTTGCTTACATAGAAATGACGCTTCATACTAAATGTGAAGTTTATTAGATTCGTTCGGTAGATATTGTTAATTAAGGGAGACAGGCAGACACAAATGAAATTCCTCCGATTCCTCAATGATAGGCTTGAAAAGAAAAAATGAAATGAAAAATATTTTTTTCTGAGTTTGAAATTAGGGATGTGATTATCCCTCTTTCCTCTCATCTACTTAACTCCAAAAATGTTAAATTTAGAAAATTTACACAATAAAGCAACTTTATTTGTTTATTTAAAACTAACTTGTTACAATAGCATTGTATTGCAATTTATGTACAAAATTAAAATTCATCACATTTTTCAATATTCAAGTATAAATTATATGAAATTTAAGGACCAAAGTAACGCTCAGCCAAGAACTAAAATTTATTGCGACTTTTTTTAGAGATATTAACTTTGCTTCATATAGTTTTTAAATCATGGAAAGTGTTCAATAATAAATTTAAAGCAACATATTTAATCACTCGTTCACTAAACCATTGATTAACAAAAGATAAGTTATCTTTTTATTTATACGCCGACTTCTAGAGGTTCTAAAATTGTAAGATGAAAACATGTATTAAACCCATTGTGCATATCTTCATGGATACTGTAACAACTTTTTATTTGGATTTATTTATAAATGGATTTCAGAAAATTAGCGGTGAGCTTGTTGCAGCATATTACAAATAGTATACACAGACCACTGCAGCTGGTGCTTTTAAAGTTTCCATTCATGTGGAAACTTATTAGTTTAAAAGTTTGTAGAACCATTAATATAATTTAATTTGCGAAAAAATTAAAACTATTTTAAAATTATTTTTAAATATAATTTTACATATTTAAACATACTAATAATAAGCTTAAGTCTACAGACACTGTCATTCTTTATTTTTCACAATATTTTTTCAAGCTGACGAAATATCTAATTTAACTCAAGTCACAGTGCACAATGTAAGGTATTATGTTTAGATTTAAGTACATAATTTTGATAATTTAAATTTATGAGAGAGTTTAGTACTTGTATTACCCAATATAAATTTTACTAACATCCGCAACTTAGTGTATATTTTAAATCCGACTTTGGAAATATATTCAGAACTAAATATAGTTACAGTATTTAAATTTTCAGCGTTATTTTAATATAAAAGTACAGAAGTACCTCCGTCCAAATTTTCAGCTTCATATGTGTTTTTAGCTGCTTTAACTTGGCATATACCTTGAGGGTCTGAAAGAATTTGTCCATACGAACGATACCTTGAAAAAGAATTGACCTCTAGACTTGAAATGGTGCTTAAAGATGCATTCATATATG
This sequence comes from Homalodisca vitripennis, assembly GCF_021130785.1. NCBI lineage: Eukaryota > Metazoa > Arthropoda > Insecta > Hemiptera > Cicadellidae > Homalodisca > Homalodisca vitripennis. The sequence goes on from NC_060214.1 coordinate 38,251,024, forward strand.
AGCGATATCGAGTTTGATGATCGTGTACGTGACATTGAACCTAACCTGATATGTTTTCATTTCCTTATGGGTAACCAAGAGGATGGCAACGAGAACATCACGGTATAAATCAATTTGTAAACAAGCAGAGTACAATCACATGGCATTTAAACATCCGACATAGTAACAAATTTAGCTTAAAATTTTGCATGCACTCTAATTGGACTCTGCTACGTGACACTTGTGGTAGCTTTCTCCAACCCTATAATGTATTCATATTTTATTTAATATATGTATAATAGCATATAAGGTATGAAGTTCATAATAGCTTGTTATCCAGCTATATAATGTGCTATATTTTATAGCCTGATAAAGGCAAGTATAAAATACATAGTTTTCTTTGTTTGAAGTTTATTTTTGACGATGGAAGGATTGTGAAGGAAAAAGTATTTTTATGGACATTTGCCATCGTTCAGTGAAAACAATCAGTACCTAACACTACGTTTCGGGTTCTGTAATCTGATCTCTTCTTCAGGTAAATAACTAACCTAATACATAATTTATAACACATAATAATACATAACCTACGTTGGAATTATGTATTAGGTTAGTTATTTACCTGAAGAAGAGATTAGATTGCAGATCCCGAAACGTAGTGTTGCTGATGTTTTGTTTCATTGAACGATGGCAAATGTCCGGAAAAATTTTTTTTCCTTTACACAGTTTTGTTAGATTTGAATTTGGTCATGTTTAGCGCGTCGAATAATGTAAACATAAAAAGTCCAAACCTAAATCGAAGCTCAAACATGTAATTTATTATTCTGCTAAAAATAGCTACTGAATCTGATTAAAAAAATAGACAGTGAATCAGAAACGGTAAATAGTAAACTAGAACAACAATATGTTTTACTTTTGTCCTTCTTCTCTCCACATATTACACATAAAGTAAAGAGGACATCACCGATCTATAAAGATACAATACGATACTAGCAATTTTTCAGTTATTAACAAAATGTTTACCTTAATATTAATATTAACACCGATAAATAGTTAATAAATTAAATAACCAGTTAAAAGAACATTTGATAAATAAAAATAACAACAAAAATGGCAAAATGAGATAACCGAAAAATATGAAATTCTTATTGAGAGCTGTGTTTTCACAGTCTGCACGAACTGAGCGAGTAATAAAGGCTGGTCTGAATTAAAATGCTGTCACAAGTTGCCGACACAAGACATGTTAGCCGGACTTTATTCATTGTCAGCCCTCTCCATTCTAACACCGAAACAGTAAAAATTCTAAATACCCATTACTGGTTTTAGAAACTGGCGTCGTACAAGCCTATTCGACTATATTAAAATTCAGAATAATTTTAAAATATATTCTACAAATGACTTATCTTACTTTATTCCGGGTTTGGGGTACACTAATTTTTCTCGAAATGGTTGAGCACTCTTCCTTGTTACTTTTTTATTTTTCCTGCAGTAAATTATACCTTCCCTGTAGGTGCTCTTATAATCCTGTCGCGGATCTAAATCTGTGAAAATATCTTTAGAGTCTGTGTATATTTTGATGCTAGATCATATTTACATTTATTGGCTGAGCTTTACTGAAGTGAGGGTCCAAAAAAACTTCTTTTTGTACTTAGAAGATCTGCAATAGTGGAGAAGATTTATAATGTTTAACTGCAGAATTTATTTTATAATACAGTCCCTTAACATTTGGCACTATTTTCGAAATTTATGTGGCGTTGAGTAACTTTCATTTCGTGGAATTAAAATTATGTTTGACTTCATAATTCCTTAATTTTGATGCAAGTATTACATTGGATTTATTTTAATTTTAAAATCAGTATTATTCACTAATAAAATACAACACAAGTTTGCGGTAGAAAGTAAGCTTAAAACGAATTCGAATTAAGACTGACAGTTGTGGTAATTTTCTATTGAATCTTACGTTCCGGAAGTGGTTCTAATACATCTAATGTCAGAATTCCAGTGAACTTAGTTCACTAACACAACAGATCTACGATCCAAATTTCTCACTACCGTTATAAATCCTAACCTCCTTCCTCTCCTATGCAGTGCCTTGAAATCATAATATTCACATTTTTATTTGTTAGAAAGTATGTAGTCTCCAATACGATCGTTTACTCGTAGTTTTCCATTTACAATCACTTCATACATTTTACATAATTCTCAAAGATTACTTTGCAAGGTAAAAGTAGGTCACTCCATGTGTCAAGTAACAGTCTTCGCTCAGGAGGAATGTTAAATTCAAGATTATAGTTCATTTCATTCTAGAGGTATCCTATGGAATATATGATAGACAAAGAGGCATTTTACAGAAAAGTTAGGTTCAATAGCAAAAATAAAAGTTCTGGTGAACCAGGGTAAAGTGAGCTGAAAACAAATCTTGTCATCGAATTTCAACATAAAATTTCCACTCTATTATTTTGTTACTTTTACCATTAATTAGCTACATAAGTGAATAAGTAACATGCTAAATATCATATGATTGTCCTTAGCTGGCTTAAATATTTTTTTACTCTACTATTTTCTCTTTGCCAACATGGTTAACAATAAGATCAATGTAAACACAATTGGTAAAGTTCAGTCAAATTTCATATAGGGACGTAACTGATCATAACACTTGACGTTCCTTATTCAATTGTATGAAATTTCATATACAATTTCCAATCTATAGACCAACTAGTTTATGTGATGTAGTGCAGACAGGCTGACAGAAATTGATCTTTTCAGTCTCACCGAATAGGCTTGGTCTAGTCAAACTCTTGAGCAGCCCTCTTTGTTGGTCCAGCCTTACGCGTCATGTCATCCTGTCAATAATTTTACATAAGCCACTTAATGATTTGTCACTTTAATTTGTCAATTTTACGTCATTACACCACATATCGCGTAACAGGCTTCACTGAGGTTGGGTATAATATTTCAAATCTGTACCTCATTTCATTCCCGGGAGGTCCTGCGACATATATTGTGAGCTACCGTTTATTCAGTGTTTGTATTGTTGGCTGGTCACTGAGAACCTCAATGTGGGCTATGTCTTGTCACGTTAAATCTTCGATTAAATTCGATTTCAATAATTTGGCTATTTTAGATTTGTGATAAAATCCTCTAAAAGCCTTTAATGACCGCCGTCTTGAAAATACTAAAGGTAAATTTATGATATATTTTTCCGTAACTGGTCTTGTTATCATGAACATTTGAGCCAAATTTGGTATAATTTAATTTATTAGTTTTTAATATATTAATTTTTTATTAAAAACACACTTAAAGACAGACACATGGAAACTAAACATCGGAAACCCATGTTCATATTGTGACATATTTTGGTCTTAACCTCAGAAATTACGTGACTTACCTTGTCCAGAGAGTTACGGGACACTCTGTATATATTTAGTACATTAAGTGTGTACCAATGTTTGGACACGTTTAGAATAAAAAACTTATTCTCACTTATAAGTATATGTTAAAGTTTTCGACAAACAAATTTTACAGTTAATAAACGAAATAAAATAAAGTGTTTTGTCGTTAATGAGTCATTTAGATTAGGTTTCACATTTAAAAATTTACTAAACAATCAATTCATGAGAGTATTAAAATTGCAAAAAGCATATCTCTCACATAATTGCATAAATGCTGCAAGAAACTCCTTAAAACATTGAAACTGCGTTATATCTAATTATCTTTACTATGGAATTTTCAGATTTTGAACAGTATGGTTTTTATACTTTACCAGTAATTTGTAGCAGAGAAATGTTCACCTCCTGTGGTTGGTAGCACTGTGATGGAGACGAAGAGCTACCATTTCCTTCTTTTCGTTACTGGCTTGGTTAGCTAATGGCAGTTTTTGACAGATTTTAATGTTATACCGTAATGTAATATCACACTTAGTAATTTTATCAATCCATGCTATATCTCATATGTGCGATTAATTAATTAATTCAATTTTACAAATGTAATGTATATTCTTTGTTTGAAGTTTATTTTTGACGATGGAAGGATTGTGAACTTCTTCTAATGTATATGCTAAAAACACACAAAAGGGGCGTTAGTCACAGGACATAACACGTCTGCTCGGACTCTGAGTAAGAAGTAGCGCGTGTTCAAATCCTGTTTATGATCAAATCACTTTTTATCAGTGCTGTTGGGCTTTCAGGCACTCCCACTTAATATGTTTGATAAAATCTATGCTTCTGGAACTGGCATATGAAAACGGCCAGAATAAGGTGAAAAAGACCTCTGCTGTTTACAACAAGCACTATTTATTTTGATTATCAGATGTGAAAGTTTTGTTTTAGTTCGCTTTTAGACTTGAGAAATCTCAGCTTCTTCAAAGAGGAGATAGTGAGGGAATATTTTGAAGTATAACAGGTATAAAATATTTTTTACGACAATCCCATATCATAATATTATATTTTTAAACCCAAATTCTATTCATACGCTCATAATACAACTGAAAGAAATTCGTAGAAACCTCAACCTAACTCAATAGGCATATTGCATATTAAGTACGCCTATTGACCTGACTTATGGACAAGCAACCCACATTTATATCTGTCACAGTTTTATGGAAGTGTGGCAAGTCTGTACATCAGGTAAAATGATCCATTGTATTTCCCTGTCCACAATGACAGTCTGGTGCGCCATTTGTCACTCTAACAGCCGTATATCACCGGGTTCCATCTGTGATGACTGATAAACTGAGGGATTGGCTCTGTATGTGTGACTTAGACTAATGAAGTTTCCACTCAACAAGTTTCCATCCTCTTCAGGGTTTACCATTTTCTAGTTTATCATTAACTATTGATATACTTTGTAAAATTGTGTTCATTATTTAAACGTGCCGTCCAAAAAATTTGTAAAAGTTATAGTTATTTAATAGCTTTGCATACTTACCAATCACTTAGTGTAATGTGCAGTGCAAAGTATTATGACTCCTAAAAATGGTTAGTCATCTAAACCCCAGGAGACATTTTAATGTACAGCTAATGCAATAAAGTACCATAGATTATCGCCTATGAACGGGTTCAGTTAGTTAAAGTCGTTCAATCGATTTTGTTTTTGGAAAATATTAAAAAAATTTAAACTCATAGCGTATAAAAATAGGATTTCTAAACAAAAAAAATTAAGAATGTCATTGTAATCAGACTCAAGTCAAAATATTTGAAGACAAAAATGGGAAAGTTTTTTTAATATGTACATGTGTGTAATACTGTTATGTCTTAGCTACAAATAATTAGTTTATACACTATTTAAGCCCAAAAATAAGGAAATTGTTGACAATTTTAATTTTGTTTGGTTACCGATACATAGATTAATGTTTAATTCATAGAATTGGTCAAGAGAATTGAACAAGTCTCCAAATGACAAATGTAAACCAGGAATCTGTAGACTAGTATAATATTTAATGAATAGAATTTGATAACGAGTTTTTGGACTCAAAGTGGTGTTAAAAAGTTTTTGTTTATCACAACGCTTGATGATTTACAGTTCACTGATACAGAAAGGATTTATCACTTTAAATCTGCTAAGGCATTAGGTTATTTACATGTCAAAAAGAGAAATGTACGATTTACATAAATATTGCGTCATATTAGCTCTCACGAAATAAATTATTTTGTCACTCGATAGCAGGTTTACGATGGTAATTTATTTGAAGATAAATAATAAAAAACCTGCTATACCTTATTCACATAAAAATTATATTGGAAATATGATGATATAACAAATAGTGTTATATTATACCACTGTAATATTTATACGTGTTAAAAATCACTGAGTAAGTAAATTTCGTATTATAAAAAAGTTGTTTATAGTTTGCGTTTATACACATTTTTTGTGTTCAATTTCAAGAGTATACATTCCTACACCACCTGAGCCTCAATCAATCCTGAGCCAACAAACCATCTGTACGTCAGATTGTTTGAAGAAACATTCTTCGTCTTTCTCTCTACCTCCTCCATCCCATTCTTGATTTTCCCAAATCCAATATCACAATATGTTTTAGTAAATGGTAATTTAAGTAACGTTATAAAACTAATATATAAGTTAATATATATAATATTAGTGTTCGTGATTGGAGAGTATAAATATTTTTTCAGGATACTTACACGACAAAACCTCAGCAATGTAATTATTGCAAACGGAAATCTTCCTTAGTTTTTTCCGGTTTTGTCACTAGATTATTTATCCTGATTATATGCTTTTTGGATAAATGACATAAATCGGTAATGTGGATGAATCAATCTGTAGGTAAATTAATACCAGTAGAATATAATAATGGAAATAACGTGTTCCTCATATTTATTAATTTTTCCACAACATAATATAGTTATGATGCCAGGTAGAAAGGCTCACTCTAATAGAATGTAAACAACAAAGAGCGAACTAAAGGCTTTGTGGTGCGTTGACGCGTATAAACGATACAGCCGTCGGGAAAGAACATGGAAAAGGCGTGAGACGTTTGCACCTGACGTTTATCATAAAGTCGATCGGTGTATAAAAACGGGTGGCATGTTTAAGGGCATGCCTCCAAAAAAGATTATTACAAGATTATATTTTGCAGCAAAATAATCTAAAAAAATGGATAGGCTTAAGTTTTAAAATGACGTCAATAACAGCTTAATAACACCTAATGCAGTTAAAGTTTTTAGTAACTTTTTATTTTAAATGTTTATATATATGATGTGCCTGTTCTTATAAAAAAAATTGAGAACAGGCACAATTTTGTTTGCTGTGTTGTTATTTTATTATACCTTTTTGAAAACGGCAAAGCCGAAATACTAAAGGAAATTTTATAACAAGAAGTCCAAGTGTTTTATATATATAAAACAATTATTGGACTTCTTGTTATAAAATTTCCTTTAGTATTTCGGCTTTGCCGTTTTCAAAAAGGTATAATAAAATAACAACACAGCAAACAAAATTGTGCCTGTTCTCCATTTTTTTTATAAGAACAGGCACATCAGTTAATATTAAAAACAAAAGTACCCTTTGGTCTGAATAAAAGATGAAATGATAAATTGTTTTAATTATTTTTCTGAATTCTTTTTTATAATTATGTAATTGCATAATTATCCAAAGTATTTAAAGAATACCAACTGAACCTCGCTAGCAACCGGCTAGGGAGACAACCTCCCACATAATATACGAGTATTTAAAGTACCTCCTGCTGGTTCACGCCTAATAATTCACGCTAGGTGGACTTAAGTATTTTAGAAATGTAATTCCCACGTAAAAGTTTGGTAGAAAAAACTCAAATACGACCCAACCTGCAAAGAAAACTGAAGTACGAGCACTCAATAAAATTAATTTACATTTTGATCAACTTTAGTCCAATACCCTATTATTATTTTTTACATGGAAATGTATATAGGTTACATCCATACCAATGAGTTTTCTTCAATTATGACACACACTTGCAAATTGCACTAGTCCTAAAATAATAATTGCCCTTCTGTAGGAGTGACAGGATATTCTGATGAATAAAGTAGAGGCTAGGCAGGAGGGGCCGCCTCCTGTCGGGATCCATAAGCAATATTATCATATGTAGACTAACACTGCACAATTTTGAGACCAACCCTTAATTATTTACAATTCAATGAACTCTTCAGCGTTTAGTCAGCTGAATATTTTTACTACTCGTACTAGCCTTGTTTGAGTTATCCGCTTATAAGAAGGTATTGTCATTAAAATTTATGTTGTATGGTGATGGTAGATTATAGCTTGTGATAGACTATAAAAACTAGTTTTTATATTGATTAGATGTAGCATCACCAGTGAACATAGCGACTTATAGGAAAATCAAGGTTGACTTGACCTGTTGGTGTCAAATTGGCCAAACTATAAGAATTGAAAAGAAACATCGCTCGTATAATTAATATGAAAAAGACAAATACTCAAATAGTGACAGATTCGGAAATGAAATTTAATCCCCTTAATTTACATAAATAAATAAAAATCCAATAGTAAACTAGAGTTGTCCTCAAGAGACTAAAAGGGGTAAAAATATGAATTCATTATTACTAAATAAATAACTAAAATTGAAAGCACACACCATTAAATTATACTTAAAAGTATTCACATATTTAGGAACTATAGCCGAGTATTAAGTTGAAAAAAAAAAAACAATGACTAATTATTGTTGTTTAATCGACTTTAGATGGGCTCACTATATTAGTATTTATAATTTAAAACTACCCAACCCATCCCGAATGTTGGTATTGAATACTGAAGTATTTGTAACATTAATATTTTTATTTGTTTTTAGACTATTTATTTACAATGCAAGTTAATTTTCCAACACTACAGTTTATCAGCGATAATTATTCTACGAGTTCAGTTTCAAGAATGCATGCCCCATTTATGTACAGGGTGTGTATCAACTCTGAGACAATGTTTTGGGAAATTTCTCTTGGGGCCAAGGGAACATAAACTGTAATATAAACATAGCCAGAATTATTTAGTTCACAATCTTTCTGATTGAGCATGTTTTAATTATTTTTGTTTCCGTAACTAGTAAATGTAAACATTTAAAATTTGGTACAATATTCGTTATTACAGTCTCATTCAAGAGAAATTTAATATTGTATTATAATAACAAGTTTCAAGATGGAGGACGATGATTTTTGTAACACTTAATACCAAACAAGATTAAAAACTAACAATATTAAGAAAGATAATGAAATAAAATAAAAGTTGTTGAATTTAAATACAAACATCGGTCAAGAAACAGAGAATCTAAGCTTTTAATTGCTGTAATACACGGGAAAATTTTAATTGTTTATTGCATTATTAAAGCTTACAGCTTATACTGTATATCTACATTACTCACTGGCCGATTGTAGCATTTAGGTGCCTAAAAGTTTGTATTGAAACTAGCCTATTTTGTCTTTTAAATTTGTTATAATGTTATTAGTTATTAGCCAAATTATGAATATGTATCTGCGAAAATTATAAATTTTATATTGTTTTTTATTAATGAAATTTAATGTTAAATATCAGGTCTATAGGAAAATCTGGGAACAGGAAAACTGACAAACGCTCAGAAAAATCCCATGGAGCAAGTACGCACAATAATTATTATCAAAATCGTTAAATAAAAGACAGATAGTCTAAAGGAACCTATGAAAGAATTCACTAGCTTAATTCAGTCAGAGAAAATTTTGAAATGACACATGTCCATCTGTCATAAAACAAATAAATATGAAGCATGGATTGACAACAACAAAATCAACTTAGCTTCGTCTCAAGGGAACGTAAATACTTTGTGAACGACACCAGATCTCCCAGGAGTCTACTGGATATTGTTTGAATTATTTTTACTGTTTTACAATAGGGAATCGAAGTAAGACTGATTTGGTTATGTGAGTCTACTGAAATATAATTTCCTATCTGAAATTGAAATGAAAAATTAGGAATTTTATTTATACATATATTTGTTTTGATCGGAGTATGCAATCAAAATCAATTGTGAAACCGTAAGCAAATTAGGTAGGAAGTTATTTTATACAGTCGGAACTGACAAAATTAAGATAGTAATTTTTAAATCAAGGTTTTATTTACTTCAGCGCTATGAAATAGAATTTATCTATGGCACTTGAAATATCTTAAAGCGGAATTGGATTTATAAAGGGCCGGTAGTTGACGCTTTTGACGCTTTACTTGACCTTCATATGTATATATTTTCTTTCTCAAGTGTAAAAAAGGACTTTATTGGTTCTGTTTAGTATATCAGAATGAAAAGTAATCAATCAATCCATCGATAAGAACAAATATAAACCATTAAAATTTGTATTTTCCTTTTAAGCTCTTTCCCACGACGTTATATTCACCATGGCAAGATAATAGGCACATTTTCAGTCGTGAAGAAGGTGTCTAGCATTGTCATAGACTCTTCCAGTCGACACGAGAAAAAAAGGATTACTCTTCATGTTTTGTTAATTTTTGTTTAGTAATGGGCCACTCCTGGACCTGTGTAGAATTCTCTGGCATGTTTAAACCTGTAATGAGTGAACCCTCCTAGGGCGCGATTTCGTATATCATGCACTTAAAACCATACGCATGCATACGAAGATTCTTGCCTCAGATACTCTACAAAACCTTATTCTATTGTGGTTACAGAAATATATATTTACAGTACCAGTAAAAACTTTACTTTTGCCTTACCTAACCGTATCCTTTAATAACTCCTTATGTTGTATTTAAAGCACTTTTTTACAAGTTAATAAATATGCATTAAAAAAAATCTAGTTTCCAATAAGACGGCATATGACGGCGTATTAATGTCAAAGTAGTTTAAACAGTCAAACAACATTGAACACTTTATACAATTTGAGTTTCCATTCAGATGCAGCACTGAACAATTTAGACACATCAATTATTCAAACATTTGCTGATCGTGAGGCCCCTGATGCCGTCGCGCCGGTGTTTTGACAGATTTCACTGTCAACTGTGACAAACATAATCATAAATCACAAAAAGTTAACTAAATAACGGGAAAAAGTATTTGCGTATTGACACATTTAACAGGTTTGTTCCCTAAGCAAAGCAACATTTGTTTATGTTAGTTAACTATTTATCGTTCGTCCTAATAAAGCAATACATCTATAACAATGCTTTCATAGTTACTATAGTAATTTTAGTGTAACCCTTCAAATAACTTTAGCTGATTTATTACTAAAATTCGTGAAAGTTTATGTGTAGAGGAATAACCTAATTGCTACCTAATTGGATTAGATATTTCGTGTTTTATAACAGGAAATGTCTATGAAAGCTATATACCATTGTTGAACACCTGTAGCAACCACTATTGGCCCTCTGTACCACTGTTAAACTTCTGTACCACTTTTAATCCTCTGTACCGCTGTTGAATCCCTGTACCACCGTATGACCCTATGTGCCACTTTTGAACCTCATTACTACTGTTATACCTCTGTAAAATTTTTGAAACTGTGTAAAACTGATTTACCTCTGCCGTAGAGGTTCCTCCACTAAAAAAAAGTAGGATTTTGGAATACCTGGTGAAGATGTGTCAGGAATGCCAAATAAAAGGAGAATCAAACTTTGTCGTCATACTAACCTAGAAACTTTGAGTTTCTTTAGCTGCTAGAAATCTGAAGATGTCACTATCAAAATTGGGATAAGAGAAAACTTATTGCACATACAAAGTCACATGTATCTTTAATTTTTTCAGACGTACAGATGTAGATATTTACTTCAGTGAAAGTTTACATAAACTAACCAGATGCTTTATCAGCAAAAATTAACTACTTGTAAAATACGGTGGTCAAGGTCTCCTTAGGTTACCAGGTCACTTGTTGATGAGTATCAGTTGTTATTCTTTCATTAATTGAGAATAATTATGCAGTTATATGTAACAAAGTAGAAGAATTACGTCTAAGTACACAACGTGTCGTATTAGGCATTAAACATGAAGATGCATATTACATTTTACATCTACAATTCATTCTCGAGATGAGCTACGGGGAGGTAAAAAACATGCAACCATTCAGAAAATAAGTTGAAATAAAAATGACGTAAAAAAGAACTCATTCTTGTAGAAATGAAAATGCAAATAGTATGATACATTCAGATTATTTTTAATAAACTCTATATTCCAAGTCAATAAAAATTTTGTTGTGTATTCGGACATTTAGGCTACGTACATTAATCTGTTACATGTTTGAAACTTGTAGGTCAATAGAAATTGCTTAGGAATTCATTTACTCCTCAATCTTCTCGTTACCTTCATTGTTAACCATAAGATTTATGAAAATTTATTCGCTACCTCAAAGCCAAATCTCATAAAAAGACATGCATCACCATCGAACTCAGTGTTCCTCATATACAAAATGAAGCATCATAAACAATATAAATAAGTCAGTTAGATATTAAGATATCGTGCAGACGCACAGATAAACAGAAATACAATTTTTCCAGCCCCTTGAGTGATACGCTTCGCTAAAGCTCAGGCAATCAGTATCTGTAATTATCGCATAGCGTATAAGCACAATGCCATGTCACTGAATGTAAGCTTAAAATATTGGCTATGTTGTTTTTGTGAGCATTTAAGTAAAGTTATCTTTAAGTATCTGAATCTATTTACTTAGGGAAGGAAATAATTTTTACAAATAAAAATCTTAAAATATTCTATTAACTAAAGTTGGCCATTAGAGATCCATTTCAAGAAATAACGTATATCAAGCAAACTTAATGAATATTATGATTACAATAAAACGGTAATTACTGATTAGTGAACTCTCGGTCATTATCATTTACTCCTCGTTTTAAACCGATTTACGAGTAGCTGTAGGATAATGTTAATTGTTGCATTTTCATAATATACATTGTTATATGTTTAAATGTTTATTAATCTAAATTAATCCATGATCATTTAATTAATTACCAAGTGCAATCATAATATCAATATAAGACTTATCAAATAGCATTAGATATTATTTAATATTACTGTTACGTTTTATCAGCGAAAAAATCAAATCTTAAGGAGTTAACAATAATTTAGTACTTTTCAAGTATTTGTTGCATATTAATACTTTAGTCCTTGTAATAATGTATAAATATTTTAAATATAATTTTTTGATAATACTAATTGTAAATGTTTATGATAATTTGAATTAGTGTAGGAGTATACGAATATATTGTGGTATAAAATGTATGGGACATTGGGGAGAGATATACACGGAGCCTATATCGATGAGAGGTTTCTGCCACTGAGAGTCCTCGACCTCTGGACGCTCAGTGACATTGGGATTTATCTGCGCTACACTAAAAACATTTTAGTTTTCCATAATTTAAATACCGTTATTCTTTAATTGTAATATATTCAAGAGGATTCTCTCTGCTACTGAAAGCTTAATGATAATGTATTTAAGAAGATACTAAAACTAGAATTCGGATACTAAATTAAATATATGAAGTTATTAGTTTCTAAATCGTGTGAGTAAGCGCAACGCTCAGTGAGCCATTACCCTATAGCGGTTTTCGTGTTTGAAATAAGCTGCTTGCGGGACTTATCTACAGTTGTATCTCACTAACCCTCAACGCTAGTACCCGCCATAAACAGGCTATATTTTGTGTACAACTTTATAATTTGTAATATTAAATATGATAAAATAAAAAGTCAAAGACTTAAATAGTAATTTTCAGTATCTCACTTTGAAGGTATACAGTTTGAGAAATCACAAAAACACCCATAAAACCAAATGATCTATAGAATTTAAAAGTTCGATTGAAGCTTTCTTAAAACTCTTTAAAAAAAAGAAACAATTTTATATTATTAATATACAACATGAGATTTAATGAGACACGCAGGATAAAAGATAATACTGGAAAGGTTTAGTTGAGTGTTTGAAGTGAAGACCGGCGAGTTGATGAGAAGATTAACCACCCTTCACATCTGAAAACAACTTAATAGTTCGATTTTCTTTGGCTGCAACGTCTATATAGCATCTTTCATGTGAATTTTGCAACTTTTTATTATAGTACAAATCATTGTACTCGGAAATTCCTACAAGATGCATACATAAAAAAACGTTTGTTGCAAATGGTTTTCAAGTGTTAAAAATTTGTTTTTTTTTTCGTAGAGTGAGAATTTCAAAAACAGTAAACTGTATGTAATAAGACAAAATCGTACGAGAGTCTTAATAATTTTTCAATGAATGCGTCTATACGTGAAAAGACGTGAATATATTAAGTTACAAAATAATGCTAGAATTAAGATATTATACATTTTGGTAAAGCAACGCAAATAATAATAAAACACTTTGTACAAAAATTTAATGTATCTTAAATTTAGTTTGAAAACCATTTTATTTACCAGGACTGGATGGAAAAGCAATAGATGAATATTTAATTTAAATGAACAATTGAGCAATGACATTGTAGCAGCACTTCTTTTTAAGTAGCCACATCATTTACACCAATTTCAGAGTTTTAATTTCGCATCCACGTACAGACACTTTTACAGCATTTAACTTAAATTTATGTATGACATAATATTTATTCATATAAAATTACCATTTTTACTATTATGACATTTGAAATAATTGTAATTTAAATCAATACGAATTGTTTATTCACTGACTCTCACTGATCCATTCAACGTACTCTAACCTCATTTAATAGGTAGCATTTTAATGTACATTAATATTTATTAATTATCCTTTATTTGGTAATTTAACAAGTTTTACGAAGAAGGGTGAAGAAAAGTTATTTTATAAGGATAAAATCATACGCCACTGACTGAAAATGGATGAAAATGTCAACCCACCTTTTTTACCGATATTTAGGGCGTCTAGATTAACCATATGGTGAATAAAGCCGATTACTGTATAGAACGTAATTTATAACTAAATGAACTTTCAGTTTGACTGTGGTATGTACAAGGGGGATTAGGGACATATGTTATGTTATGGACAAGATATTAGGTTTCAAATACGTCAGAGCTAATACTACAGTAATATAAAATGTAAGAGAACGCCTACGTTTGTCGCGAAACAAACTTCACTACAGTTCAATTTAAAATTTCATTCAATTCTCCGGCAAACATATAAATTATGTCACTCTACAGAGTGAAAGTCTTTAATGATGTTCGGTCAAATTCCATGATTGGACATGCAAAATCATAATATTTATTCTTGTCAATGACAAACGATGTTTCATGGCACATTAAAAGCCTAAAAATGAAGTATTTCTCCACTTAATAAAATTCACACATTTGTATATTAATTTCGATTTAATAGCAGTTTTAAAACACTAAGAGTTCCATAGATCTAGTGATGATAAAAAAGTGAGTTAAAATATCTTCCACTCTATAATTCTTCTTTTCAGTCTTATAATAAAAATGTTACATTTCTAAATCTCATATACTCATATTTATTTATTTTGCTATTTTCTTGTTGCCATCATGGTTACCCGTAACACCGATTTAAAAGTACTATGGGTCAGCCAAATCCCTTGGAGTGATATACCATCATCAAATTTAGTTTTGCCTAGTATATATATGCTGCATTCAATCTTTCAAGTCCATAGATTAAATGAAATGATAAATTCCTGTATTAAAGTGGCAGAGGTAGGGCTGTCTACCACTAAACTTCATATCATGTCCAGTAAATTAACGATACTTGAATACAGGCACATGTAAAATTTTAACATACATCTACTTTATAACAAAATCTAACGAAATTGCTTGCTTCAAATACAATATCTCTTGAAGTTAATAACATAATTCTTCCTGAAAGTTAAAGAACAAAGCTTTAATTCCCGTCTCCCTCACACTACACTTAGTGGCAAGTACCTGACCATCGCCCTGAACCAAGCACGACCTTCTATTATAATCAGGGAGCGCGTTTCAAAGGCGACAACCCATTCAGTATATGACCTATTAAAAATTGATGTTCTGTGAATTGGAATTGATAGTAACGTGCCTTACCTACTTGTAGGTTGTTCACTAATATCGGAGATAATATTGAAGTAATCGGAAAGATAAATAGGAGTTTTGGTTTGATAGATCAGTTCCTCAATTTACAAGGTTCGATAATGCTTACCCAAAAGAAATGTCTCATATTTATCTGTTGAATGTGTCTTAGTGTGCTTTCATTAAATTTACCTGAAGCTGTAATTTACCAACCTGAACTGATAACCTGTGTTTGTGACTTCCTGGAACTATATACCTATTAACTGAAGGTAGACAATTAATATTTAAGTGTCATACTTTATAATTTGTATCATATTTTTAATTAAAAAGCATAAACTTTTAAACATTTATAGCCTGTTTAAGATGGGTACTAGCGTTGACGATTAGGGAAATACGACTTTAGATAATTCCCTAAAGCAGCTTATTACAAACACGCAAAGCCCTATTAGGCAATGGCTCACTGAGCGGTGTGCTTACTCACTCGATTTAGAAACTAATAACTTCATATATTTAATTTAGTATCCAAATTCAAAGGTTACGTTAGTATATCTGTCTTTTATTCCACGGGTTCGATGATTGGATATGTCTTCCTTGGGGTTTTTCTGAATGTTGGCGATTCTAGGTGGTTGCAGAATTGACCTATGGACCTAATATTTAAAATGAAATTTCATTTATTAATAGAAAACATTACATTTATAATGACATGAAACTATCTTCATTATTTTGCAAATAACTAATAAAACTATAATAAATTTTAAAGGCCAAAGTGGCAGGTTTAAATATAGACGTTTTGACACATATATCATACAAATAGGCCAGTAAATAATGTAAATAAAACATTTTAACTTGAGTTATTTACGGTAAATGCTGGAAAAATTCCCAAATTTATTTTTAATTTAATTGTCGAATTAGTTGAGTATAGCATCAAATTGAAGATACTCGCTGTGTTCAATCGGTACCCATTACGGATAGCAGCGTGGTCTGAATTTGTTTTGTGAACCTGGAAAGTTTTTTCTAGGAGAAATAATAGAAAAGTTGTGGAAGATCAGACTGCGTTCTCTGATTTGACCCCAAATTTTATTGAATTTTAATGATTGATGGAACGATCACCATTCAATAGTTACTGATTGGCTTATGATAATTAGCGTTCGTTTAATTAATTCTAGTTTACAGATAGTGTGCGTGGACTTGACACGCAATGTGTATGCTGTGAGTTTTGACTTTTCACATGCGATGTTAATGTATACTTAAAGGAGATTTTAAATTTCATATAGTTAAGTTTTTAATGTTGGGTAAGAAATTTCGGATCACTCGTTAACTGTAGTATGACATGAAAGTAATAAAGAAATGTATAGGCAAACCAAATGAAACGTTTTTACTTATAGAAAACCTGTGAATAAGTTAAAAAGGCAAATAAATAATTTATAACTGTAACATTGTACAATTAGTTACATTACTAACCAAATTTATGTTTTGATAAATAATGAATGGAGAAAATTCGATTTTATATCACTAATAGTAATCGATTGGTGTGGCTCTAACGCAATCGGTAAGCTTGTCAACCAGCGCCACTGACTTGCAATATAGTAATCTCTACCAATCTGTATATGAAGCTGATTACAGTAATGGATTGCAGTTAAACGTTCATCGAAATATGCGTCGAATACCAGTTACGCCAGAAATCTTTTCTTTATCCTTAGGTATTAGATAATAAGCTAAGACATTTCATTTGAAACATACATTACCTGCGTTCAATCATATATTTATTTCAAAATTGTATAAAGTGAAATATAATTATTAGTTTTAAAAGATATTATTCATTTTGAAAAATAACAATTTTTTCACTATGATGATTTTAGTACAAGTTTAAGAATAAGTTGATTTAGCATTACTGAAACAGCGAAATAATATTTCTTTTTTGATTTAATACTGCAATATCAAATGAGAATTAGAGCTCATGTTTGACCCGCATAAAAAAATCCCAAAATATTATTGGAGAGTTCATAAACGCCCTGTAAAGTATGTAGCGTGCAATCTTGAAACAAAAATGGAATAACTGGCTTTTAGAAATTTTAGTGTCAGGATATTAACTTGCATTGTAGGATTAATAGTCGAAAAATAAATCAATAATATTAGTGTTGCAAATACTCCGGTGTTCAGTGTAGTAACTTAAAGATTTTGAAAGACAATGGTTATATATAAAAACAATAATTGGAATTTATAAACTTAAATAATATTAAAATTATAAAAATTCGTAATTTTAATAATTTATAAGTCTATCTGAAGTCCTATCTGAAGTAGACTAAAATACGATAATTCTATCCTTGATACACTACTCCAGGATACTCCTTCACAAATTCGCAAGGATTTTAACTTCAAAATTTAGCAAGACAGAAAATATTTAATAAATGTAAGCGTGAACAAAATATACTTCTGAAATTGTTTATCTAAAATATTACGTCAGAGTTTGGTAGAATTTCCTGAAATATAGTTATCAGTTAGTATTGCTTAGACTCCTTGTGTTACTCTGTTTTATTAAGATATGAAAGTTAATTAGTCATACGTCCAATCTGAAGTTATGGCAGTATAGATTAGTTAGTAAATGTGTATTAGTTTTTTGATACTTCTTGACCTTTGAGATTATCTGTTCTATAGTAATGATAGTTTTTAATTTTCCAGGAAATCGAGAGGATTTACCTTTTATCTCTGAATCCATCAAGATTTGAGTGTCTTTTTCTATTAAATATGATGACAGGATTAACAATGTTTCTTTGAAATTCTTACAGCGACAAAGGTCCATTTTAACATCTCGATATCTAGTCAACTCTGACTAATCTGGAAGGCGTAATATTCACTGAAGATTCTAAATCCAAAACGTTTTCGTTGTGGTTTTTATTTTCCATCACAAGCTAGAAGAATCTTTCACCACCAGGTTGTAACATTAATTTAAATTACAAAACCTTCTTTGTATAAACTTTTATATATTATTTTGGTCGGTCTAGTAATTAGCAATGATTAATCTAGTTATGGTATTGAGAATAATTATGGCTAGTATTTATTAAATAATTCACTAACAATTTGTTGTTCCTAATCTGAATGCGTATTTCATTTATCAAAATGTTTTAATATAAAATAAATTGTTTTTCGGTATCTATAACTGCGGGTTTATCCTATTTGTTAATGTATATTTCCATGTAAAAAAAAGAAAGGGGTATTAGACTGAGGTTAATCAAAGTGTGGACTTGGTTCCTTAAAATTGAGCTAAGAATACTTTAGTTTTCTCTGCAGAATGGCCTGTGTTTAAAGTGGTAAACAATTATTCCTACAGCTCATGTAGGAATTACATTGCTGAAATCTTAATCAATCTGGAATAAACAATGAGGAGAGAACTAGCAGCAGATGCACTATTCGTAGAATACGAGGTTAGAGTCTCCTTAGGTTACCAGGTCTTTTGTTGGTGAGTATCGGTTATTATTCCTTCATTAATTCAGAATACTTATGCAGTTACACGTAAAAAAGGTAGAAGAATTACGTCTACGTACAAAACGTGTCGTATTAGGCATTAAACATGAAGATGCATATTACATTTTACATCTACGAATCGTTTTCGAGATAAGGTACGGACAGGTAAAAAACATACAACCATTCAGAAAATAAGTTGACATAAAAATGACGCAAAAAAGAACTCATTCTTGCAGAAATGAAGTCTAATGCAAATAGTATGATACATTCAGATTATTTTTAATAAACTCTATATTCCAAGTCAATAAAAATTTTGTTGTGTATTGGGACATTTAGGCTACGTACATTAATCTGTTACATGTTTGAAACTTGTAGGTCAATAGAAATTGCTTAGGAATTCATCTACTCTTTAATCTTCTCGTTACCTTCATTGTTAACCATAAGACTTATGTAAATTTATTCGCTAACACAAAGCCAAATCTCATAAAGGTACATGCATCACCATCGAACTCAGTGTTCCTCATATACAAAATGAAGCATCATACACAATACAAATAAGTCAGTTCGATTTTAAGATATCGTTCAGACAGACAGATAAACAGAAATACAATTTTTCCAGCCCCTTGAGTGATACGCTTCGCTAAAGCTCAGGCAATCATAATCTGTAATTATCGCATAGCGTATAAGCACAATGCCATGTCACTGAATGTAAGCTTAAAATATTGGCTATGTTCATTTTGTTAGCATTTAAGTAAAGTTATCTTTAAGTATATGAATCTATTTACTTAGAGAAGGAATTAATTCTAACAAATAAAAATCATAAAGCATTCTATTAACTAAAATTGGCCATTAGAGATCCATTTAAAGAAATAGCGTATATCAAGCAAACTTAATGAATATTATGATTACAATAAAGCGGTAATTACTGATTAGTGAACTCTCGGTCATTATCATTTACCCCTCGTTGTAAACCGAATTATGAGTAGCTGTGGAATAATGTTAATTGTTGGATTTTCCTAATGTACATTGTTATATGTTTAAATGTTTATCAATCTGAATTAATCCATGATCATTTAATTAATTACCAAGTGCAATCATAATATCAACATAAAATTTATCAAATAGCATTAGACATAATTTAATATTACTGTTGCGTTGTATCAGCGCAAAACAAATCAAATCTTAAGGAGATAGCAATAATTTAGTACTTTCTAAATATTTGTTGCATATTAATATATCAGTCATTTACTAATTAATAAAATACAATTTACTTAAAAATAAATAATAATTTAAATAAAAGTTTTGGAAAATACTAATTGTACATTTTCATGATAATTTGAATTAGTATAAATTTATTCTTTAATTTTGATATATTCTTTTTTTCAAGAGATCCTCTCTGCTACTGAAAGCTTAATGGTAATGGATTTAAGAAGACACTAAAACTAGAATTCGGATACTAAATTAAATATATAAAGTTATTAGTTTCTTAATCGAGTGAGTAAGCACACCGCTCAGTGAGCCTTGCCCAATGGCGGTTTGCGTGTTTGAAATAAGCTACTTGCGGGACTTATCTACAATCGTATTCCCCTAATCCTCAACGCTAGTATCCATCATGAACGAACTATATTTTGTGTACAACTTTATACTTTGTAATAGTAAATATGGTAAAATAAAAAGTCAAAGACTTAAATAGTAATTTTCAGTATCTCACTTTGAACGTATACAGTTCAAGAAATCACAAAAATACCCAAAAAACTAAATGATCTCTAGAATTAAAAGTTCAATTGAAGCTTTCTTAAAACTCTTTTAAGAAAAAAAGAACAAATAGTATTAATATACTATTTGTTGTATAATAATTTAATATACAACATGAGATTTAATGAGACACGCAGGATAAAAGATAATACTGGAAAGGTTTAGTTGAGTGTTTGAAGTGAAGACCGGCGAGTTGATGAGAAGATTAACCACCCTTCACATCTGAAAACAACAAAATTGTTCGACTGTCTTTGGCTACGACTTCTGAATTGTATCTTTCATGCGTATTTCGCAGTTTATATATATATATATATCATCCAGGGCTATACAAAATTAATGGTATAATAAAAACTGCACACAATATTCTAAAAGCTTCACCTGTAACCAAAAATGTATTTACTAATCCACCTAAAGTAATTTTTAAAAAGCCTCAAAATTTGAAAAACATATTAGTAAGACCAAAACTACCCTCTGATGAGCTAACTCAAAACTTAAACAAACCTTTTGGCTGTGAACCCTGTTTTAAGCCTCGCTGCAAAACATGTAATTTAATAATAAGTTCAAAACATTTCTGTAGCAGTACAACGAAAAGAAATTATCCGATAGTTGGTAAAATGACTTGTGAATCCAGCAATGTCATTTACCAATTGTCATGTAAAGACTGTCCGAAGGACTACATTGGTCAGACCATAACTCCATTGCACATTAGAATGAACAAAAATCGCAGCGATACAAATCTTAAAATTAAATCAAATCTTATTTCGGCCCATGCAATGGAGCATAACAAAAAATTCGATGAATGCTTTTCTCTAAAAAGTATTAAAAAAATTCAGAACCCCCATAAACTTAAAATAAATTATTTAGAAATAGCTCATCAGAGGGTGCTACAAACTAAACATCCGGATGGTCTAAATTTAAGGTACGGATAGAAATATGTATAAATTACACGTTACAATTTTAATTTATAACATTACACATTTAACTACAAATTTAATTTATAACTTTATATTCCTTGTATTACGCAAAATTATTTACTCTTTGTACGTAATTCAAAATTAGTTTTATTAAAATATGACGTTTCTTTTGTTTATTATTTTTTGTTGATATATTTACTTATTTACCTACTGTATATCTCTTGAAAATGTCTTACGACGAAATATAGAGAATTTTATGTTCTTTTCTTCTATTTTTTTCTATCTTATTGAAGATATATAAATATATATATATATATATATATATATATATATATATATATATATATATATATATATATATAATTTAGTTTAAGCATTCAATTCTATAATCGGTTCCTTTGGTATTTCTGTCGTTTCTTGCACAGGTTCGATGAATGCGCGTGTTTCTCTATGAGATATGTCTGAGTATTGACGAGTCTACGTGGTCGCGAAATTGCGAAATTGATATATAACATAAAATTTCATTTATAAGCAAACAGCATAAAATATATTATGTACGTGACAATATATTTGCGATTTGGCTAATAAATTATTATATTTTATAAATTTTTATTTAGACACCTGGTTTATAAAAATCGGCCGGTAACAATTAAGTTTATTAATGAAATGAAATGAAAAATGACTTTATTAGAGGCGAAGTTAGGACTATAAAGTCCTCTCTACCACTTAACCTCATGCATGTTTATACACTATTACCAATGGTGTATATAACCATTAATAATGGTTATATACCATTATTAATGCATGGTTAATAATGGTGAAAGATATCAGTTTACACGTATATTACAACAGGAACTTTAAAAATATTAAAACTCCTTGGCTATTAATCGGATAAAAATATAAAATATCATATCTTTTTTATAAAATCCTCTGCGTTGATCCTGAAGTGACTGGATAATCAGAATGAGTTATGTTAAGGGTAGGAACCGTATCCTGACGATCTACCATGGCGAGTTAACTAACACATCATCTAAACTCGCTAAACGTTAACTAAATAACATAGTATTTAAAAAAAAAAAAAAAAAAAAATTGTTGAACCATTTTACAGGTTTGTCCCCAAAGCGAACATCAGTAGTTATGTGGGTGCACTATTGATTATTCGTCTCAATAAACAATAAATTGTATATTAATACTATCATAGTAATTATAGTTCATTGCAGTTTATCCCTTGAAATAATGTTTGCTGATATGAAAGCTTGTGTATACAGTAATAACTTAATTGCCACTCAGTTTGAACATATATAATTGTTATCTAACTGTGTACTGGTGAACCTCTGGTGAGAGAGAAGGATTGGGAATAGGATTGATATCTTTCTGCCAAGGGATCCTTGGAGGTTCCTTCATTGAGCAATATAACTAGGAGTTTGGGATACCTAGTGAAGATAGCCTTGTCCTAAAGGTACGGAAAATCAAAATGAACACCAAACTCGAGAAGCTATGCCATAAAACCCTAGAAAATGGGAGCTTATTTAGATACTAAAACTCTGAAGGTTTCAGTATCTAAATCTTGTTAAAGAGAAGACTTATAGTAACCCAAGAGCTCTATGTATGTTTAATGCTTTTAAGAAGTACATAATATGGAAGTATTTACTTTAGTGAACGTTAACATAAACCAAACAGGCAGGAGTATTTTCACCCTTGTTCCAAAATCTTTTTTGTAAAAGAAATAAAGGGAATTGGATTCGAATTTATTAAAAATAGCGTCCAATTGAAGTTAGAAGATTAACTTTGTTAAAACAGTACCTATTAAGGATCAGAAATCAGAAATCAGAAATTCTTTATTGTCAGACAGTAGAACACTGCAAAATAGCGTCAAAAATATTATGTAATAGATAATTACATTAAGTTATTTTCAGAATAGCCCAATAAAATTAAATATAAAAACGTCAGATTAATTTAAACAGCACTAAAGTTTTTGTCAATGCTAAAATAAATCAAACTAAAGCTTACATAGGTGGCTAGTCTTAACATAAAGCTTAATATAAGCTAGTCTGACCAGAGCACTCGACAAAGTCCCTGACACTGTAGTAAGCCCGCTGTACCAAATGCCGCTTGACCTCCCTCTCAAAAGAAGGACTTGTTTTTGTTTTCATAGAGTCTGTGAGTGCATTATATAGTTTAATGCCGCTGGTTAATAAATGTCTTTCAAAAAAACTTGTTCTATGGGCAGGAATGGTAATCATATTGGAGTGACGTAGATTGTGACGATGTAGGGGATTTTGAGATTTGAAAAGGTGGAGGTTTTTGTGAAAAAATGTCACACAGTACAAGATATAAATCGATGGGAATGTTAGAACCTTTGCCTCCCTAAAAAGCGACCTACAAGAAGTTCTACACGGTTTCCCAAAAACCGCTCTCAACGCCCTTTTCTGGAGTTTAAAAACGAATTTTGTACGTACACTTTCACATCCCCAAATAACTACAGCATATGTGAGAAAGGGGTAGATAAGCCCATAGTAAGCAGCCAAGGTCACTCTGGTATTAGCAAACTTTGACAGGTTTCTAATAAAAAAAATCCCCGAGCTTAGTTTCCTACAAACGAGCTCAATATGATCGTGGAAGCTTAATTTATTGTCAATCTGAACGCCTAGAAACTTTAGCGACTTACCAGATGAAATCTCTTCATCCCCCAAATGGAATGGAATTTGCTCCAAATCCTGAGAACTTCTGATAGAAAAATGGATCATTTGAGTTTTCTCGTTATTTACTACGAGCTGGTTATGCTGAAACCACTGGGATATTTTTTGTGCTTCTTCAGAAGCCAGAGTCATGAGGTCCAAGTGGTTTGGGGCTTTCACTGTGAGGGATGTATCGTCTGCAAAAAGACAAATTTTGGCATTGGGATCAGAAATGCAATTTGGGAGGTCATTCACAAACAAGAGGAACAGGATTGGTCCCAGTACTGAACCCTGCGGGACTCCTCTTATTACCTCACATGGTTTTGACGAGGCTGTTCTTTGACAGCTATAGCTGTCTAAAAAGGGAAGCTGAACTGATTGCGTCCTCCCACGCAGGTAAGATGAAATCCAACAGTACGATACACCTCTAATGCCAAGTAAGTGAAGTTTTTTTAGCAAAATCTTATGATTAGCCATATCAAAGGCCTTGGTCAAGTCGAAAAACAATCCCATAGCTGAATTGCCCGAGTCCAGAGCCTGTGTCAAAAATGAAATAACAGAGTCAACTGCGTCAGTGGTTGATTTTACTTTAATGAAGCCAAACTGACTTGCAGAGAGAACTCCGTTTCTCGCCAGAAAAGACAACAATCTATCCAGAAATATTCTTTCAAATATCTTAGAAAAAGTTGTAACCAGCGAAATAGGTCTGAAGTTACTACAAACGTTCCTAGCTCCTCTCTTGTAGAGAGGGTGGACTATAGCGTGTTTTTGTGAATTAGGAAATTCACCCACTGAAAAAGATAAATTAATTAAATAAGCAAGTGGGTAAGAAATTAAATCATGGATCTGCCTGAAAAGCTTAGACGATAGTCCATCATTTCCACAAGATGGCTTAGGTTTTAAAGCAAGTATCACACGCGATACTTCTTGCTCTGTGGTGGGGAACAAGAACAACGACTTGGTTACAGATTGTGGTGTAGTAGTTTGTGTTGACTCGCTTAGGCCATGAGAAATATTTCCACTGGTGTCATGGTATTGACCAATAGTCGAGAAGAAGTTGTTAAACATGTTGGCAACCCTGACAGGATCCCTAACTTCAATGTCATCAGAATCAAGCGAAGTGGGGAAAACAGTATTATTTTTTCTGGAAGGCTCGCTGTCATTAATGAGAGTCCAAATGGTTTTTGTCTTATTTGCTGATTCAGAGATCCTACTCAGGAGTTGATCCGACTTAGACTTCCTTATTGCACTTTTATAGGAACGCCTTAATTTTCTGTATGCCAATCTGGAGGGATGTGAGGATTCTAGGTCCTTCGTAAAGGAATAGCAAAACTGTAGCTGATCCTTGAGTCTTAGAATTTCGGGACTCTCCGTGACGATCCTGTTAGAAGAATTAAGAGGGTGTATTCTTGTCTTTGTCAGAGGAAAGAATTCAAAGTAATAAGAAATTAGATTTGTAAATTCATTAAATCTATCATTGAAGTCCCCTGATTTAAACACACTACTCCATGTTTCATTTTTTAGAAAATGCCTGAATGTTTGGATATTGCGGGACGTTATCCTTCGCGACATTCTAAACCTAGGCAAAGGTATGGTCTTAGCTGGGAGGACGATAACAGCTTCCTGACCATGATGATCTGATAACGCAGTTATCACCACATTGCTATTTATCAAGCTAGGATCAATGTTAGTAAAGATATTGTCAATTGCAGTTTTTGAACCCTTAAACTCCCTGGTGTAAGAGGTTATGGTATGTCTTAGACCAAATGTTTTCATGATATGAATGAAATGTCTACTGGATGCCTGATTACTCAATAGATCTATGTTGAAGTCTCCAATAACAACAAGTCTATGACTCCGCCGAACAACTCTAGCAAGACAGTCACCAAACAAACGGAAGAATTCTTCACAGTTATATCCAGGAATTCTGTAGACAGCAATAATTATAATACTCTCACCGTTCCAAAGCTGAACTTTTGCAGCAGATAATTGACAAGAACTCTCGGAACAAAACTGGGATACATCAACACGTTCACAAACCACATTACTATTTGCCAGGATACATACTCCATCCTTTTGCCGAGATTGGCAACAAAAGGCCGACACATTGTTATACTCCAATAGAGAGAAGGACTCGAACTGTATTTCCGATAGATTGTGCTCAGATAAACAAATTATTTCAGGGTGGTCGCTCTCTAGGTGTATTTCTAGGAGGTCTTTGTTTGTTCGAATCCCACAGATGTTCTGGTGGAAAATAGTGAAAGCTCCCTTTTTGTAACCGACACCTGTCGCAGAGGGAAAGACTAATGTCATTTTCTCTTGCTCCGTAACCTGTCCCGTTCTAAAAAATTATAATTTGCCTCAGAATTAGTCCATGTTTTCGATTCAAAGTTAGAATTGTACACTATTCGGGTACTAAATATTCGTTCTGCTTTAGAACATTGTTCCATTTTGATGTGTAGGGGCCTGTGCTTTACGCCATTTTGAGGACTTCCTCGAGATCCAAGCCCAGGAGATAAAGGCCTGATTTTCCCAAAACAGCTCGGTAGAGCATTGACAATGAGTTCCGCAACCCTTCGCTTCCCGAGCTCGTTAAAATGCAGCCCATGCCTCGTAAAGAATCGCCTTGGGATACACTCGAGTGAAACAAAGTCAGCATGAGCATGTCTCCCAACCGTAGCAAGAAATCACGGTTAACACCATTAATGACATCATTTAGATTTGGAGCATCAAATCTCTTGGGAATACCCAATACAATAACATTGGTGTCCACCAAACCCTCCAGTGCCCGACCGAGAGACACGCAAAGCCCATCGCAGTGGTCAGGGACATTGTTCGTACCAGCCAAGATGACAACATAATCCTGTTTTGTGAGTTTGAGGCCACTGAGGTTGCTGCCTTCCATTACACATTCAAATTTTTTACCCGGCAACACTACAGATTCAGTTTTAACTGCAGGTTTCACCAATAACTTCACTTTACCACATAAACGCCGTCCATGTGAGTCACTTAATAACAAAACACTTTGAACATCCTTTGGCGGCATATCTACATTATTATAAACAGACATTTCCTTGACTCGAAAGCTGGAAGACACCGACCCCGTAGATACGCCTTTAGATTGTTTCACCTTGCTCGTTGGTTTTTTCACGGATGGATGGAATGAGTCGTTTAAAGAATTATTTACATTGTCATCTGGGAGTGCCCTGGATGAATGTTTTAAAGGTAGGATACTCAATTTATTTGACATATACTTAGGTTTAGCACTTTGCTTTGGGGAGACCACTCTCCATCCATCTTCTCCACACTTTTTAAGTCTTAAGACAGGTAAAGAGTTTTCCTTAGACTTTAATGTCTCACTTGCAATGGAAATCATAGAGTTGGACAGTACTTTATTTGCAGACAGTAAAGGGAGAGTGCTCGCCCCATTTTTACTATCAATTAAATTTGTAGGGGATTAAAAAAAAAAAACAATTACTATACCACTCTATAAAAGATGACGGAATCTTAGGTCGAATGTAACAGTTTACTATGATCTTTAGGTTTACCATCAGATTCAGTCCACATTCAAAATTGTTTTTTTGCTGAATACAAGGCGCATCAATAAAGTTTTCCTCACTAATTCCCAAATTGGTAGAAAGCTTCAGTGCATGAGAAAAATTTGCACCACGATAAGAGTAGAGGTGATACGCCTGCTTAACATTTTTGTCAATAAAAAGGAGACTCCAATGCGAGCCACTGTCATCGCTTAGTTTATCTATACTATTGCTGACACAACAAAGAATAAGTTTTTTACTCTGTACTGACATTTGGCTTAGTAAACTTTGTGCTATCACTCCCTCACTTAGTTTAATCCAGTGAGCAGTGCAAGGGCCAAGCACAGTCACATCGTCTCTGTCAGCAATATGTTGCTCACAGGCGTCCACGTAGCATTGAATAGTTTCGTCATCTACCCACCTAAGCTTACTCCACTCTTTATTACTAGGCTTAGAGTTAATATTATTCAGGGACTTCAGAAGTGAGGCCTTACATGAGTTCAACTCAGCAACTTTAATATTATTACTCTCAGCATCTTTGTTCAACTCAGAGATCCGATACTTTAAGCAATCGTTTTCTAAGCATACATTTTTTAAAGCTACCTGGGAAGAACTAAGTTCGTCTTTAAGTTTACAAATTTTAGCCTCCAACTCGTCCCTTTCAAAAACTGCTTGGTCTTGGAATTTAAATGAATCGTTCATTTCAGAACGCCTTACTTCTTTCTCACACGAAAGTTTGCTTTCTAGTAAAGCTAGATTACAGCTAAGGTCATTTATTGTTGTTTGCAGTAAAGTATAATCATATAGTGTGCTGTCAATTTCTTTCATGAGATATGCAAGTAAACTACAAGGTTTACCACAGTCAATATTTGGGTAATTAATAGTAAGGTACTTGAATTCACTAAGTAATTCAATGGAATAATTTTCCATCTTTTCATTTAAGTTTTTTGTATTATACAAAGCAGTTTCAAATTCAATATAACTATTAGTTCCAGTTTGTTTATTCATGATTTTACAGCGTAAAAACTAATATGGTGAAATATTACTAATGGTACAACATAACAAGAGTTATTGACATATAACACAAACAATTATCACAACAATGTACAAATAAATAAATAATGTACTGCTTAATAAAAGTTAACAATATCCGTTAAGTAAAACGCCTTCGACTTCTCGCTGCAACAACCGCAATACCGAAGCAGGACAGGAATCCGCAGCAGAGAAATCGGTGCGGGAATATTCTCCGCAGCTGGTCACACCGGTGAGTGATGCGCCCGCTAGCATGAGCAGTTGACGTAATCAGGTGTAACTGTCAACTGCATGACAGGCCTAGTCCGTCTAGCTGTTGTTAGTTATGTTCCAAATACAGCACATAGAATAACTTACAGTGTCATACGTGCGTTAATATTAAACTGGAGCACTCACGAAATAGTTTGCAAAATTCCACTGATTAATAAGTTTCCAATCACTACTGAATAAAGTGAAATTTAAGGCAACATTAAACCAGACTTCTGAAGACGGCAGGCCAGGCATGCCAACCTTCTGAATATTCTTAAAATCTTAATAACTTTATTTAAAACAGCCGACTTTCTCCTTTCTCTGATTTGACTTACAATTTCATTGAGTTTGAATGACTGATAGAACGATTGCCATCCATATTATTATAATTAGCAATAGTTTTTTAAAGTCTAGTTTTTTTGGTTAGTGTTCGTGGAGTTAACAAAAAAATATTTGTGCTGTACAGAATTTTCCGCGTCTCATCGCATAGTTATGATTCCAGTAGGATGAATAGACCTTAGGAAAAAATATTCAGCATATTGATGGCAGGTAACTTAGCCAACTGAAGAAGAAGTCAGATTACAGATCTAAAAAACGTGCTGTATATGTGGTTTTCGTTTTAGTTAACGGTGGAATTGACCATACAATTTTCCTGCCTTCACAAAATGGGATTTTTAGTGCGTTGGTTTTGTTTTATCAATAAAAATATTTGATATTAACTCAGTGGATAAACCCATTACAAATTTATATGTTATATCCTTCTTGAAGTTTATAGGATACGGTGTAATTTTGAGATCGAGAAAACGTTCTCATGAGATGTTATTATATACTTCCAGAGGAAATTATTATAGTTGTAATAGTTCCAAATTATTAATTTTGGAGAAAAGGTGAGATTCTCGGTAGCTCTAGCAATAAATAGAAGTAATATGGAAAAATATGGAAAATTTAAATTAAACGTGTTTTGTCATGGAGAGGGACTGAAAGTAAATCCCTCTAAGACAGTAGTTGTACCATTCACTAGGAAAAAGAACATAGAGTCTCTTTCCAGGCTGAAACTCGCATCCACACAGCTTGAGTGGTCAAAGACAGTCAAATATTTAGGACTGACTCTAGACCATAAGCTTACGTGGAATGATCACCTTAACAATATCCTGCACAAAGCAAAGTAGGCGCTCATGACGTCCAGGAGACTTGCAGGAATCTCATGGGGCATAAAACCCCTCACTTATGGTTCATTGTGGACAAAGGTGAATCAGGTAACTTCTAAAGCCAAGCTCGAAAGCTTACAAAGGCTTGGCACAATCTTTGCAACCGGAGCATTTAGGAGCAGTCCCTCAGCGACCCTAGAGGTGGCTTTAGGACTTATACCTCTTGATGTCTAGATAAAAGCTGAAGCGCGTAAGTCAGCTTATCGGCTGATGGTTGCTGACTTGTGGAGGAATGGCACGTCTAAAACGGGCCACGGCACCATCACCGAGGCTGTAAACCCAAACGCTATTCTCGAAATGGTCTCAGACATAATGAGAACGGAGTTCGTATTCAATAAGCCATTCTCTGTTGACTTCTACTCCAGAGATGAGTGGAAATCGCAAGATAACATCCCAAAAATAAGAAAGAGCTTTGTCTGGTACACGGATGGCTCGCTTATTAAGGGCAGAACTGGATATGGAGTGTTTAGTCAATCTCCTACAACTGCCCTTTGCGGCAGTTTGGGACGGAACTGCTCCATATTTCAAGCCGAAATCTATGGTATCCTGGCCTGTGCCAACCTAGGCCTCACCAGAGGGTACCAAGGAAAGAACATCTGCATAATGTCAGACAGTCAGGCAGCTCTTAAAGCTCTTGACTCAAACAGCATTTCATCCAAGCTTGTGTGGGAGTGCTTCAACACTCTCTGCAAGCTTGGATCACGCAAATTTGTACGTCTTGGTTGGGTACCGGGCCACAAAGGCATAGGTGGCAACGAATGCGCCGACAGGCTTGCCAAAAGCGGAGCAAGCATGCTATACACCGGTCCAGAACCGAGTTGTGGTATAAGCAAGTCAGCTGCTTACCAAAGTATAAACAAATGGTCCAGGAAGACACACCGCTTGCGGTGGCAGAGTCACCAAGGACAAGCACTCGGCAAAAGACTGCTTGCTGATTCTAGCTCCGGCTTCACCAGATGGCTGATGGGGCTGGGGAGGGATCAGGTTAAGCAAGTGATTGCCTTGATCACTGGACACGGCCACTTCAGGAAACACCTAAACACTCTAGGTTTACGAAATGAGGACTCGGAGTGTAGACTCTGCAATAAGTCTGAAGAGACTGCAAAACACATAGTACTGGACTGTGAGAGACTGGGAGCAAGGAGAAGGGCTCTTTTCGGTGATAAACAACCAGGCGACGAACCAGATGCTAGTATCGGTGTAAAGCTTCTTAGCCTAATTAAGGGCACAAAGATAGGCTTACCCCTCTAACGTCAAAGGGGCTCAGGTTGACGTGTGAGGATCTGTGAATCCACCCCAATACCCCAACGCAAAAAAAAACGTGTTTACTTGAATGAAAGAATGTGAATAAAACGTTAAATAAAAACTTTAAACTCTTGCATTCATTTAATTTGAACTATTTCCCAAATACGTAAATTTATGATCAATCAGGTAATAAAAAATTAAAAAAAACAAACATATTTTATTTTATTTTTTTACAGTACTCCAATGCTATGGCTGTAACTCAATCAGTAAGCTTGTCCACCAACGCCAACGACCTACAATATAGTAATCTCTACTAATCTGTACATGAAGCTGATTACAGTAATGGAATGCAGTTGAAAGTTAATCTAAATGTGCATCGACTTCCAGTTACGACAAATAGTTTTGATTTACGCTTAGGACTTTAGATTTTAAGCTAAGACCTGCCCTTTGAAACATAAATTAGCAGATTTCAGTCTTATGTATATTTCATTCTGTATGCAGTAAAATATATTCCTTAGTATTACAAGATATCAAGCAAGTTATAACGATTAAAATAAGACCTATATTACAATTTTTCATTGTATAATTCTATTACGTACCACTCAAAATTATGGATATAAGTGTCCATTTGGAGATAATTTTTCGTGGAGGAAAGGTAAGATATAGAGTACTGACAAAAAGAAAATAATTTTAAGACAGCCTACCCGATGTTTTTAATAAAAAAAATCTATAATTGATTATTATTATTTCAAACAATTCAACAACGAAAAA
Organism: Homalodisca vitripennis; assembly: GCF_021130785.1. NCBI lineage: Eukaryota > Metazoa > Arthropoda > Insecta > Hemiptera > Cicadellidae > Homalodisca > Homalodisca vitripennis. Next base: position 38,283,316 of record NC_060214.1, read on the forward strand.
TGTATCTAAGTTTACTAAACATAATTATAGAAACATGACTAATATGTTTTATTTTTATAGTCCCGTTAAGTTAGGCCTAAGAAACATATTCATTCAACGAAGGTGTTGGAGGAAAACAAGGTTTATCAACGCGCAATCACTTTCTTAATTATTTCATCAGTCTTCAATTCTTTTTCATTGATTTAACTAGAGAGTTTTAACGAGTTTTAAAACCTCAGTAAAGCCGCATAACTTAATAGTATGTTGAAATATATATTTTTTGAAAATAAACGTCATTTATTAATTTGTCGTGTTTCAATAAAACGGTGTTGTGTAAAATTAGACTCATGGTATATTCATTACATAATTGAACTACCTATGGTACACTTTAAACTTGAACAAAATATATCTTTGCTTTAAAGCTAACTTGGTCAATCTCAGTGGAAAATAAAACGTTTAACGGCTCACTCATTCTATGAAGTTTTAATACAAGTTTTTAACATAGAAATGTGGTAGAATTTTTATGGAATCTCTAAATTACTCATTGAATCTGTCTGCAGTATTAATCGCAATTATTAACTATCCTAATATTAAATTGCCAACACCCTTCCATAATAGCTCCATAAGCATCAGAATATCCTTCCTTTCGTATGTTATGCTTAATTATTCTTAGTTTTGTGCCTTATAAAACATACAGATCATTTTAATGTTTTTACGTGAGCTTTGCAATAACATAATTAATGTAACAATTCTATTTACTTCTTCTCGCGCCGCAAAATGTTAATGGTTAAGACTCGCTAACAATGTCATCCAAGCTATGGGAAATACTGCCTCTCTAACAAATTTATTAGTCTAGATATATTGTTAAAATTTCAGACAGTTATCGGGTTCACAAGCTCGTGACATATGCAATATGTAAATGTTTGGGTTATAATGATTTAAAGAACTTTATAATGGAAAAATTTAAGAAATTCCTGAATCCTGAGAATTTCTTCACAAGGATAATTGGAATTGAAAATTACTTTCAAATATTCCTAAGACAAATTAGCTTTCGCACGTTATCAAATTAATTATGGTAGGGGTTTTAAGAAAGTTGCACCACTACAATAAGCTATGATATATCAGGAATCAGATATATCAGTTCTATTTGATTGCCCTATGAGCGCAACTATTGTAACCTGTATTCCGTAGTTCAGTTTCAATAATTAGTGCTTGGTTTCTTTATTAAGTGCCTGTTTTAGAGTTAGTGTGCACTTAATAAACACACTACATGCCTGTTTTGGTTCCTGACTTATCGTGTCATAAAACGCTGTGGCGTGTTTGGTTTCCTTTAACCTAGATTGTAATCATGCATTAGTTTAGTTTTTGCCTGAAGAAGAGATCACATTGAAGATATCAAAACCTAGTGTTACTAATTGTGTTGTATTACTGTTGCATAACAATGGAAAATGTCCGGAAAAGCTCATGTTTCCTTCACAATAAGTTATGACTGCGTTGTCAGAATATGACTTTGCAATAAATAACTAATGAACATCTGTTGGAAAGACCACAGACTACTCATCAACCTTACTCAATATATGAGTAATTAGTAGGAAACTTATAGACTACTCATTTAGCAACTACAATCACATAATTACTTTTGCTAATGGTTAGTATTTAGTTACCAACGTGTTAGTATTCCTGGCTGTTTCTGAAAATCATACATTGGAGACCTACCTCTGCAGACTTAGCATCCGATTTCGATATAGTGAATAACGATATGTGATTTCGTGACATTCCATAACTGCAGTAGCTTACCCTTTGTCTGGAGATGTTTCTGTAACACACTAGGTAAGACGAATACACGGTCGTGTCTCAGAGCAATCGCTTTGTGAGCGTATTACGCATTTTGTTCATCGCTTTTCTATCGGGCACTTATTTAACCTCACCCTTTCCTTTTACTACTCATGCTCTTCAATTTCTTCTGTGACAATGGGTTATGTCGGTTTTGTGCTTCTACGACGTCAACAAGCATCGTTCCTATACATTGACAACGACAATTCAATCCCTGGCTCTGTTAACTGAATTGAGATTGACTTTTATGTGTATGGAAATTACTCATTTCAAATTTAATGTAATAATTAACTTCTACTTAATGTAATTGTTAAGAAAGGTAAGAAAACAAACACACCATGTGTCACGTTACAAGTCTAATCCACTCTAGAGTCCGGCGTAAAGAAAGACAATTCTGCAGGAAAGAGATTTATACACCCGACAGGCAGACAAGAGACATTGTGCCAACCTACTGAGGCGTAGGGTTATAGAGATAAAACTGCAAGCAAAATTTTTATTTATATACTTTACCTCTTCTCGATATATCGTTTTAGGGGCAGTGAGAACTGAAATGTATCCAGCCCCTTGTATAATTGGCATTGCTATCGCTCAGCCAATTCATAAGCGCGGAATCGAAGTGTCCAAATTGAATTTCCTAGTAATTCATTATACTACTATTTATTAGGTCCAAATTTATAATTTTGTAAAATTTATAAATTTTATAGTTAAATTTGAATATAATCTAAAAATTGATAATATTATTAATTATGTGTGGAGAGAACACATTTGGACCTTGAAATTTGTGACAGTAAATCACAAAACTAGTGAAATTTACTATTAAAGGTAGTTCACCTTAGAATAGAACCCGATTTGTTTTAGAATTAATAGGTTCAAGCTAGTGGTATCACGTCATTTCAAGATTTAACCGCCGAATAAAATTTAACCTCTTTATCCCGTTCATTAATATTATGACGAGCGTTATGTAGTAACGGTGAAGACTAAAAATATTTATTTTTTGGAAGCCATTAGCTATTGGCTATATTTCTGAATATTTAACAGTTGAAGTGCATTTTTTAGATGCTCATTATACGACGTTGAAAGTCCATTTTCGATTCAAAATATTAAATTCTATATTTTTGTTGATGTATGGAATAGCTGAATTTGTTATGTATTTTAACACAGCTGTTGACGAGTATTATTTAATAAATCTTTCGATGTGTTATAGCATGTAAATGGTAAGTGTAATAGACATAATATATCCAAATTTCTAAGTTGTCCATGTAAATTGCGGATATCTATCCTATTAATAATTCAAAATGAACAGTATAGTTTAGTTGAACAATTACAAAGCATTAATTATCAAAAAACAATCACCATGGCTTAAAATGTAAATATATAAAATTCATCAAATTACAAAAACAATAGGATTTCAATAAAAAAATACTATTATTAAAATATTATTATTCATAGGAATCGATCGTGTCTTTGATTTTCATCCATGTATATTATATATATATATATATATATATTATATATATATATACATATAAATTGTGACAAGAAATAATAACAAGGTATCAAAGTTCAAAACAAACACTCACCCAACGAACAAAAAAACTGTTTGTTTATTACTTACAGTTGTTTAAAATGTGTACTTACATAAATCGTTACCAAAGTAACGTGCAACTTTAATGGAAATTTATTTACTCTGCGATTTTCTCGTTGCCATAACTGTTACCCATCATTCTCGATACTGTTTTTATAGAAATAAATATTTACGCAAAATTTTATACCAATAGGTTTTTTGTTCTCTTAGGACAAGAAGCTTAGATAGTTTCATGTGGTCCTAAAAGAACCTTTGCGCTGCTTCCGGAGTGTCAGGTTGGGTGTAGGGTCCGCCTCCTGTAAAGATTCATGAGAACAACTTTAGGGCACTGATCTCATGTCCCCTAGGAAGAAGGAAAAGCCAGCTCTGAACTAGCCTCTCCAGTGAAAGCAGACGGGGAGTGGCGAACCCTTATGACTTGGCTGGCAAGAAATTTTGACTCATAGGGAACAAACCCCACCAACTCCAACAGTCATCTCACGCAGTAGACTAGACCTATCGAATTATACTTAGGCCCCAGAATTTCGATATTTGCGATTAGTGATGTGCCGCTCCTGTACAACCATTAAGTTGCCCAGATTTAAGTGACATCGTTTTTTGCTGAGCTCACTGTGGGTTCAACCGGAAGTTATAAAACAACCAGAAGTGAACACTCCTGGAGAAAACCTATAGGTTAATTCGTTCTTGATATATATCGTGGGGAAAGAGAAACAGCCAGAAATGAAATGTTCCCAGCTCCAGAAGTGTTATGCTTTGCTAACATGCAGTGAATTATTGAAATTGGTTTGAAATGTTGAATGTTTGAAAGGATAACAGGATTTCAGACATTTGCCATTGTTATAAGTTACAAAAGGTATAACACAACGCTTTCAGGATTGGAATCTATTTCCTTTGTAAGGTGGGGAGGTATTAATACATACAAAAATAAAGAACAGAAAGAAGTAAAGAAGGGAAAGAAAAAGGTTCAAACATATCCACAAACTGTTTGGAGTCCAGACCAGGGGTTGTAACTGCACAGGATGCAAGTTACAATCACACATCATACTATTACATTTAATTATTTCCAATGTTTAGAAACCGTATGGTAACCAAATGTAATCTTCCCTTTTTAATTTTAAAATAAAATCGTTTTTGTAAATAATATTTGCACATATTACAAGAACCAATTTTCTGAAAAAATTACACACAGACAATTTTAATACTTTATCATATTTATCAACTAAATATAAATGAGGAAATGTGTCGTTAAATTCGTTATTTCTGTAGTTATTGGTTGTATGTCTTATTTAATTTAATTATAATATAAATAGTTAGATGTAAAGGCAAGAAACTTTCAAATACAAGCTTTACAAACAGTGTCAATTTTAAATGCCGTTCTAAAAGCGTATATACAGAGTTCCAGCACAACTTGATTGTGTGCCGTATTAATATAGACGTACAAAGCCATCAGTACAAATCCATATGTGTTAAATCTGACAATAACATTCAGTGTCATGTTTATAGTTTCTATTACCACACATTATAGTTCAAATGATTAGTTGTATGTTGTGTTCCTAGACACAAACTGATGAGCCAGCCATTGTTGTGTTGCTGCAGTAATAGAGACTGATGACGAAACTGACCCGCCCATTTGTATGGATTCAACACAGCAGCTGACTAATTTATATCTGCACGTTCAACTCCAACCACCTAAGAATATTCCAAAGGTGAGCTATTGCGTGCCACACACTGATCTTACAGTGAAGATCAAACGGATTCTAAAAACGTTTACAGTGAATTCTCCTGAGCCACAGCGTGTTCACATTTTTATTAGCTGTAATATTTTTCAACAAGTATAGAATTAAAGTGTAAATATGTATGAAATATAACTTTAAAAGTTCACAACTGTGAAACAATATAAAATTGTCTGCTTGCAAGAAATATGCGATTTCTCATTTTATTTTAAATTGGGTTATTTCCACTTTTGATTTGAAAGTTTACGAAGACTATTTAAGATGAATTGTTTTTTCTGTTCAAAAAATTAGAAGGGAAATGAGACTTAACGAAACTGTCGACTTACTGAAAACCATAAATTAACATAATTAATTACTTACTTGACGATCTGGAATGTGTGAAATGTGACATTAACTCTAAAATAAAAACATTGTCTAGAGTCTTGTGTGTTATATGACAGTAACAGACTAGCTAAAACATAAAATTTTAACTCTCTGAGCCCCTGGTGACCGATCTGGAAGATATAAAGTGCAACATTTACTGTGGAGTAAAATTGTCGTCTGGAGTTCTGAGAGTTGTTGTACGGTTAACATCGATTGCATTCTAAATCAGATAAGAAAACTTTAAACAAAAAGGCTTGTTGAACTACATTAAACGAAGGCAACTTCTTTATTTAACTGAATAAAAATATTTTTAAAGTTTTGTCTTATAATATTTAACTGGTCAAAGCGCTATATTACTGGTCAAAGACTTTTTCTGGTTTCTGGAATAAGAGAAGTCCAACGCTGTTGCAATCTTTCCAATCAATGTGAACAGACAGGCAACACGGAAAAAGGATCATCCCTTTATGTCGAGGCTAGCAACAGCCTTTAACAATAACCCTCAGCCTTTTCAATAATCATCCAAACAACCGATCAACCCTTCCACCACAATACCCGAAATTTGTGGTTAGTAATTTTGGGCTCCTAGACATTCATTGGATTACCCAGATATATGTAACACATCGATTTTGGCTGAATCTAGTTTACTTTCAACGGGAAGGGGTAAACTATAAAGAGATCTGTTTACTGCTGAGAACGATTTTTGGGGTGGGGAGAACTCTTCTATGCTGGGATTGACTGGTAGAAGATGAAACAACGCCTCTTCTTCTTTTTCGAAGGTGGTATAACTGAGATAGTCCCTAACATCCCTCTTTATGGTGGATTTAACATGGTACCTAGGCAGGACGTGATTTGAACACTCTTCTTTATCTATTATGAACTTCCCGTCACTCAACAAGTCGCTCAAAATATCTTATATGTTTAGTTCCAAGAAGAGGTTTCTTCGGTTTATTGCTCTCATGAACAAAACGCTGTCTTCTTGCATTAGATTCCGTTCCAATAATCTAAAAGGTTACCGAACTTTACATTAACGAGTTACACGAGACTTATATGACTTTTAAACAAACCAACAACATTGAAATCGATCCGGTTATTTTGAAGATTTTTGCATTTAATCGTAAGATAGATAACCCCTTGATTAGCCTCGAGGATGGACGTTTTTATCTAATGTTGATAAACCTTCTATTGCTTGATAATTATTACTGTCTAATGGCCAACCTTTAAAATTTCAGACTTAGATCCCATTGTAGATCATAAAAAGTCAAGTTAGTTGCGTATTCATTTTAAAAATGGTATATTTATCTTTACATTATTAATTTAGCAAAGAATGCGTACTAAAGAACACTCAACCACCACTTTCTGTGTTTATTTTAGTACGGATACCCTATATTGTCATATTTGATTCAAGGATTTAAAAGTTAAATAAAGAAATATCATAATTTAAAGTATGAGCACACAATGAAAATATTGTATAATTCAATGTAAAATTATAAGAGTTCAAAAAACTGAAACTGGCGAGAGAAATCAGAGAAATGATTATTAACACAGGAAACCTTTTTTATAAATTCTGAATAAAATATTATATTTTTACGTAAAATACCAATTATATGCTCATCGCATGACTGAAAGAATTTAAGGAAATCTCACTCTGAACTCAATAGGCCTACTCTACGATGAAGGAGACTTCAGTTATGGACGAGCAGCTAAAATTTAGATCTGACTCAGTTTTATGGACGTCAAGTCCGTACATCAGGTAAAATGATCCATTGTTGTTTCCGTGTCCACAATGACAGTCTGGTGCGCCATATGTCACTCTAACAGCCGTATATCACCCGGGTTCCATCAGTGATGACTGTTAAACTGTGGGATAGGCTCTATATGTGTGACTGAGACTAATCAAGTTTCCATTCTCTACAAGTTTCTACCCTCTTCAGGGTTTACCTTTTTGAAGTTTTAACAAGCCTTTAACTACTGATTTCCTTTGTAAAATTGTGTTCATTATTGAAACGTGCCGTCCAAATAACTTGTAAAAGTTATATTATAGTTATTTAAAAGCTTTGCATACTTACCAATCACTTAGTGTAATGTGCAGTGCAAAGTATTATGACTCCTAAAAATTGTTAGTCATATAAACCCCAGGAGACATTTTAATGTACAACTAATGCAATAAAGTACCATAGATTATCGCCTATGAACGGATTCAGGGAGTTAAAGTCGTTCAATCGATTTTGTTTTTGGAAAATATTTTTAAAATTTAAACTCATAGCCTATAAAAATAGGATCTCTTAACAAAAAAAAATTAAGAATGTCATTATAATCAGACTTAATTCAAAAGATTTGAAGATACAAATGGGAAATTTTTTTTAATGTACATGTGTGTAATAGGCTACTGATATGTCATAGCAACAAATACTTAGCTTATACACTATTTAAGCGCATAAAATAAGAAACTTGTTGACAATTTTAACTTTGTTTGGTTACCAATAAATATATTAATATTTAATTCATAGACTTTGTTAAGAGAATTGAACAAGTCTCCAAATGACAAATGTAATGTAATCCAGGAATCTGTTGACTAGTAGAATATTTAATGAATAGACTTTGATAACGACTTTTTTGGACTTAAGGTGGTGTGAAAAATTGTTTGTTTATCATAACGCTTGATGATTTACAGTTCACTGGTACAAGACGGATTTATCGATTTAAATCTGCTAAGACATTAGATTACTTACAACTCAAAAAGAGAAATGTATGATTTACATAACTATTGCGTCATATTAGCTCTCCCAAAATAAATTGTTTTGTCACTCGAGTGCAGATTCACGATAGTAATTTATTTGAAGATAAATAATAAAAAACCTACTATATCTCATTCACATAAAAAGTATATGGAAATATGATGATATAACAAACAGAGTTATATTATTAATATTTTTACGTTTTACAAATAGCTATGTAAGTAAATTTCGTATTATAAAAAAGTTTATACACATTTTTTGTGTTCAATTTCAAGAGTATACATTCTTACACCACCTGAGCCTCAATCAATCCTGAGCCAACAAACCCTCTGTACATTAGATTGTTTGAAGAAACATTCTTCGCCTTTCTCTCTACCTCTTCCATCCCATTCTTGATTTTCCCAACTCCCTTCTCACAATCTGTTTTTTTAAATGGCAATTTAAGTAACGTTATAAAAATAATATATAAGTTAATATATAAACTATTAGCGTTCGTGATTGGAGAGTATAAAAATATCTTTACAGTATATTTACACTACAAAACTCAAAAATGTAATTATTGCCAACAGAAATCTTCTTCAGTTTTATCCAGTTTTGTCACTAGATTATTTATTCTGATCCTATGAGTTTTGAATACATGGAATAAATCGGTAGTGTGGATGAATTAATCTCTAGGTAAATTAATACCAGTAGAATATAATAGTGGAAATAACGTGTTCATCATATTAATTAATTTTTCCACAACATAATATTGTTATGATGCCAGGTAGAAAGGCTCAATCTAATAGAATGTAAACAGTGAAGAGCGAACTAAAGGCTTTGTGGTGCGTTGACGCGTATAAACGATACAGCCGTCGGGAAAGAACATGAAAAAGGCGTGAGACTTTTGCACCTGACGTTTATCATAAAGTCGATCGGTGTATAAAAACGGGTCGCGTGTTTAAGGGCATGCCTAAAAAAAAAAATATTGCAAGATTATATTTTGCAACAAAATAATCTAAAAAATTGGATGGTCTTAAGTTTTAAAATGTCTAAAATGACGCCAATATGTGTGTGTGTGTATTTATAGAATGGAACAATAGTTAACAGAGAGAATCAATTTCAAGAAAAACATTCTGTTTATAACAACGTTAAAAGTTTTTAGAAAGACGTAGACGTGTACGTTAAACTGGAAGATACAAACCAGCAGAAGTCCATCCTCCTGGGGAATTATTTATGAGTATACAAATTCCTATTCGTGTTGGATGCTTGAATTTCAATACCACTTACGGTTCAGTTGGAAAAAAGTTAGATTTAACATGAGGATGTCACCTCGAAATTTCAAACTGAAGATGCATTTTGAGCTAGATGTTTGATTCGTACAACACTGATGGAACGACACTTAACAATAGAATTTTAATATAGTCTTTATGTACAATTTGTTAAAACGCTGGAAAGTTTCACGAAGACTCTTTAAAATGTTTATTATACAGTATAAGTGCTTAAATATTAATATACAACAATTATATGAAACGTACTAAATTATTGTTACGGACAAAATATCTTTGGAAAGATAAAACGTAACAATAATATTAAACAATCTCTAAGGTGATTTGATAAGCTTTAATGATATTATTGTGATTTTACTTATGTAATAAACTAAATGATCATAGATACATATAGATTGATAACTATTCGAACTTATAAACATGTGGATTAGACAATGCAACAATTAACACTATTCTATAGCTAAATGGGTCTACAAATAAGAGTAAATGGTAACGACTTAAGATTAATTTACCAGTCATCACTAACCGGTTTATTGTGATAATAGTCTTCATTTAAGTTAAGTTCTTTCTTGATAAACGTTATTTCTTGAAATGAATCTCTAAGGATTAGTTTGATTGATAGAAGGTTTAATTAATAGAATTATTATTTGTTTTTTATTTTTAAGAATTTATTTCTTCTTAGTTTATAGATTCATATACTTAAAGCTAAACTTATTTAAAACCTCATACAAATCAGCAATGTCCATATTTGATGCTTGTGATCAGTTACATGTCAATGTTAGTTTTAAATTGTCATTGTTAAGTAATACACAAAGTAATAATTAATTATGGGTACTAATTAATATGCAATTGTATAATTATCCAAAGTATTTAGAATACCGATTGAACCTCTCTAGCAAGCGGCTAGGGAGACAACCTCCCACATAATCTACGATTATTTAAAGTACCTCCTGCTGGTTTACGCCTAATAATTCACCCCAGGTGGACTAAGTATTTTAGCAATGTAGTTCCTACGTAAAGTTTTGGTAGAAAAAAAAAAAAACTCAAATACGACCCAACCGCAAAGTAAAATATAATACAAGCACTCAATAAATTAATTTACATTTGGATCAACTTTAGTCTGATACCCTACTCTTATTTTTTACTTAGAAATGTATATAGGTTAAATCCATAACAATGCGTTTTCTTCAATTATGACACACACTTTCAAAGTGCACTTAGTTCCAAAAGGATCATTGCGCTGCTTTAGGAGTGACAGGATATTCTGATAAATAAAGATGAAGCTAGCAAGGAGGGGCCGCCTCCTGTCGGGATCCATGAGTAGGGATTTTTCGCATTAAATCTCCTCGTCATGTCTCCTTAGAAGAAAGGGAGACCAGCTCTTTACCAGCCTCTCCAGTAAAATGAGGCACGCCCTTATCTTTAGGCTGATAACCGCCTTAGGGCGTTGAACAAACTGTTTTCGAGTAGTTTTAGACTGTACCTATCAATCTACCCATGACTCCAAATATCTCACAATATTTGCGGTTAATGGTGTGCCGCTCTTGAACCTCATAGGGTTGTCCAGATTAGGTGTCATATCCGTATTTTCCATAACCAATTTTGTGTAAATTGGAAGGTATAAACAAAACAGAAGCGAGCTCTTCTAGAGGATTCTACACTCACAAAAAACCGAAACACAAAACGATTGATTAAACTTTTGAAAGAAGAAACGTGGGTTAGCAATATTGGTGTGTTATTTAATCAATTCAGAAATGTTAGCGATGATTATATATGTAGACTAACGCTGCACAATTTTGAGACCAACCCTTAATCATTTACAATTCAATGAACTCTTCAGCGTTTAGTCAACTGAATATTTTTATTACTCGTACTAGCCTTGTTTGAGTTATCCGCTTATAAGAAGGTTTTGTCATTACAATTTATGTTATATGGTGATAGTAGATTATAGTTTGTGATAGACTATAAAAACTAGTTTTTATTATATTGATTAGATGTAGCATCACCAGTGAACATGGCGAATAATAGGAAAATCAAGATTGACTTGACCTGTTGGTGTCAAATTGGCCAAACTATAAGAATTGAAAAGAAACATCGCTCGTATAATTAATATGAAAAAGACAAATACTCAAATAGTGACAGATTCGGTAATGAAATTTAATCCCTTTAATTTACATAAATAAATAAAAATGAAATAGTAAACTAGAGTTATCCTCAAGAGACTAAAAGGGGTAAACATATGAATTCATTATTACTAAATAAATAACTAAAATTGAACGCACACACCATTAAAGTATACTTAAAAGTATTCACATATTTAGGAACTATAGCCGAGTATTAAATTGAAAAAAAAAAAAAAAAACAATTACTAATTATTGTTGTTTAATCGACTTTAGATGGGCTCACTATATTAGTATTTATAATTTAAAACTACCCAACCCATCCCGAATGTTGGTATTGAATACTGAACTATTTGTAACATTAATATTTTTATTTGTTTCTCGACTATTTATTTTACAATGCAAGTTAATTTTCCAACACTACAGTTTATCAGGGATAATTATTCTACGAGTATTTCAGTTTCAAGAATGCATGCCCCATTTATGTACAGGGTGTGTATTAACTCTGAGATAATATGTTGGGATATTTCTCTTTGAGCCAAGGGAAAAAAAACTGTTATCTCAACATAGCCAGAAATATTTAGTTTACAATCTGTCTGACTGTACATGTTTTAATTATTTTTATTTCCGTAACCAATAAATGTAAACATTTAATATTTGGTACAATATTCGTTATTACAGTCTCATTCAAGAGAAATTTAATATTGTATTATAGTAACAAGTTTCAAGATCGAGGACGATGATTTTTTTTAACACTTAATACCCAACAAGATTGTAAACTAACAAAATTAAGAAAGGTAATTAAATATAATAAAAGTTGTTGAATTTAAATACAAACATCGGTCAAGAAACAGAGAATCTAAGTTTTTAAGTGTTGTAATACACGGGATAAAATTGTAATTTTATATTGCATTATTAAAGCTTACAGCTTATATCTCTACATTATTCACTGGTCGATTGTAGCATTTAGGTGCCTAAAAGTTTGTATTTAAAACTAGCCTGTTTTGTCTTTTAAGTTTGTTATAATGTTATTAGTTATTAGCCAAATTATGAATATATATCTGCGAAAATTATAAATTGTATGTTGTTTTTTATAAATGAAATTTCATGTTAAATATCAGGTCTATAGGAAAATCTTGAAACAATAAAACTCACAAACGCTCAGAAAAATCCCATGGAGCAAGCACGCACAATTATCGAAACCGTTAAATAAAAGACAGAGATAGTCTAAAGGGACCTATGAAACAATTCACTAGCTTAATTCAGTCAGAGAAAATTTTGAAATGACATTTGTCCATCTGTCATAAAACAAATAAATATGAAGGATGGATTGACCAACAACAAATCAGCTTAACTTCGACTAAAGGGAACGTAAATACTTTGTAACCGACACCAGATCTCCCAGGAGTCTACTGGATATGGTTTGAATTATATTTACTGTTTTACAATAGGGACTCAAAGTAAGTCTGATCTGGTTATATGAGTCTACTGAAATATAATTTCATATCTGAAATTGAAATGAAAAATTAGGAAGTTTACTTATACATATATTTCTTTGATCGGAGTATGCAATCAAAATCAATTGTGAAACCGTAAGCAAATTAGGTAGAAAGTTATTTTACAGTCGGAACAGACAAATTTAAGATAGTAATTTATAAGTCAAGGTTTTATTCATTTCAGCGCTATGAAATAGAATTTATCTATGGCACTTGAAATATCTTACAGCGGACGTAAATTTATAAAGAACCGGTAGTTGACGCTTTTGACGCTTTACTTGACCTTCATATGTATATATTTTCTCTCTCATGTGTAAAAAAGGACTTTATTGCTTCTGTTTATTATATCAGAATGAAAAGTAATCAATCAATCGATCGATAAAAACAAATATAAACTATTAAAATTTGTATTTTCCTTTTAAGCTCTTCCCCACGACGTTATATTCACCATGGCAAGATAATAGGCACATTTTAAGTCATGAAGAAGGTGTCTAGCATTTTCATAGACTCTTCCAGTCGACACGAGAAAAAAAGGATTACTCTTCATGTTTTGTTAATTTTTGTTTAGTAATGTGCCACTCCTGGACCTGTGTAGAATTCCTTGGCAGGTTTAAACCTGTAATGAGTGAACCCTCCTAGGGCGCGATTTCGTATACGATCATGCACTTAAAACCATAAGCATCCATACGAAGATTCTTGCCTCAGATACTCTACAAAACCTTATTCTATTGTGGTTACAGAAATATATATTTACAGTACCAGTAAAAACTTTACTTTTGCCTTACCCAACCGTATCCTTTGATAACTCCTTATTTTGTATTTAAAGCATTTTTTGACAAGTTAATAAATATGCATAAAAAAAATCTAGTTTCCAATAAGACGGCATATGACGGCGTATTAATGTCAAAGTAGTTTAAACAGTCAAACAACATTGAACAGTTTATAAAATTTGAGTTCCTTTCAGTTTCAGCCCTGAACAATTTAGACATATAAATTATTCAAACAGTTGCTGATCGTGAGGCCCCTGATGCCGTCGCGCCGGTGTTTTGACAGATTTCACTGTCAACTGTGACAAACATAATCATAAATCACAAAACGTTAACTAAATAACGGGAAAAAGTATTTGGGTATTGACACATTTAACAGGTTTGTTCCCCCTAAGCAAGCAACAGTTGTTTATGTTAGTTAACTATTTATCGTTCGTCCTAATAAAGCAATACATCTATAACAATGCTTTCATAATTACTATAGTAATTTTAGTGTAACCCTTCAAATAACTTTAGCTGATTTATTACTAAAATTCGTGAAAGCCTATGTGTAGAGTAATAACCTAATTGTATTAGATTATATTTCGTGTTTTATAACAGGAAATGTCTATGAAAGCTATATACCATTGTTGAACACCTGTAGCAACCACTATTGGCCCTCTGTACCACTGTTAAACTTCTACCACTTTTAATGCTCTGTACCACTGTTAAACCTCTGTACCACTGTTAAACTTCTGTACCACTTTTAATGCTCGGTACCACTGTTAAACCTCTGTACCACTGTTCAACTTCTGTACTTTTAATGCTCTGTACCACTGTTAAACCTCTATACCACTATTAAAATTCTGTACAAATTTTAATGCTCTGTACCACTGTTAAACCTCTATACCACTATTAAACTTCTGTACCACTTTATTCCTCTGTACCGCTGTTGGATCCCTGTACCACCGTATGACCCTATGTGCCACTTTTGAACCTCATTACTACTGTTATACCTCTGTACAATTTTTGAAACTGTGTAAAACTGATTTACCTCTGCCGTAGAGGTTCCTGCACTAAAAAATAAGTAGGATTTTGGCATACCTGGTGAAGATGTGTCAGGAATGCCAAATAAAAAGAGAATCAAACTTTGTCGTCATACTAACCTAGAAACTTTGAGTTTCTTTAGCTGCTAGAAATCTGAAGATGTCACTATCAAAATTGGGATAAGAGAAAACTTATTGCACATACAAAGTCACATGTATCTTTAATTTTTTCAGACGTACAGATGTAGATATTTACTTCAGTGAAAGTTTACATAAACTAACCAGGCAGGAGTAACTTCTTTACCTTTCTTCAAAGACGTGGTTTAAAGAATGGTGGAAATAACAGGTATGAAATTCTAATTAATTGAGTATAGCATCAAATTGAAGATACTAATTGTGTTCAATCGGTACCCATTACGGATAGGAGCGTGGCCTGAATTTGTTTTGTAAACCTGAAAAATTTTTCTAGGAGAAATAATAGAAAAGTTGTGGAAGATCAGCCTGCGTTCTCTGATTTGACCCCAAATTTGATTGAATTTTAATGACTGATGGAACGATCACCATTCAATAGTTACTGATTAGCTTATAATAATTAGCGTTCGTTTAATTAATTCTAGTTCACAGATAGTGTGCGTGGACTTGACACGCAATGTGTATGCTGTGAGTTCTGACTTTTCACATGCCATGTTAATGTATACTTAAAGGAGATTTTAAAGTTCTTAATAGTTAAGTTTCTAATGTTGGCTAAGCAATTTCGGATCACTCGTTAACTGTGGCATGACATGAAAGTAATACAGAAATGAATGGGTAAACCAAATGAAACGTGTTTACTTATAGAAAACCTGTGTATAAGTTAAAAATCCAAATAAACAATATTATAACTGTAAAATTTTACTATTAGTTACATTACTAACCAAATTTATGTTTGTGATGAATAATGAATAAAGAACATTCGATTTTATATCACTAAAAGTAATCGATTGGTGTGGCTCTAACGCAAATCGATAAGCTTATCAACCAGCGCCACTGACTTGCAATATAGTAATCACAACCAATCTGTACATGAAGCTGATTACAGTAATGGAATACAGTTAAACGTTAATCGAAATGTACACCAACTACCAGTTACGCCAGTTATTTTTTTTATTTATCCTTAAGTATTAGATTATAAGCTAAGACATTTCATTTGAAACACTGATTACCTGACTTGAATCATATATTTATTTCATAATTTTATGAAGTAAAATATACTTATTAGTTTTAATAGATATTATTATTTTTTACGATAAAAATAACACATCTACTCGAAAATTTTCATGGTAAAGTTTTGTTTTTATACTATGATGGTTTTAGTACAAGTTAAAGGGCTAAGTCAAACCAGGTTATCTAGCATTACTGAAAAGGTGAAATAATTTTCCCTTCAAAATAATATTTCTTTAGATTTGATACTGAAATATCAAATAAGAATTTCTGAAACATGATTTTTCCACATACAAAATTCCCAAAATATTATTGGAGAGTTCATAAACGCCCTGTAAAGTATGTAGCATCAATCTTGAAACTTAAATGGAATAGCTGGCTTTAAGAAATTTTAGTGTCGGGATATTAATTTGCATTGTAGGATAAATAGTCGAAAAATAAATCAATAGTATTAGTTTTGCAAATACTTCGGTGTTCAGTGTAGCACATACAGATTTTGAATGACTATGGATAATTCCAAAAATAAATTGGAATTTAAAATGTGTTTATATTTTCAGGCTATCTGAAGTCGACTAAAAACAAGATAATTCTTTATTACTTTATTGGCCTTACACTACTCAAGGATACTCCTTCACAAGTTCGCAAGGATTTTAACTTTAAAATTTAATAATAGAGAAATTATTTAATAAATGTAAGCGTGAACAAAATACACTTATTAAATTGTTTATCTACAATAAAAGGTATAATATTACGTCAGAGTTGGTAGAATATTCTGAAATCTAGTTATCAGTTAGTATTGCTAAGACTGCTTGTTACCCTGTGTTATTAAGATAAGCAAGCTAATTAGGCATACGTTCAATCTAAAGTTATGTCAGTATAGATTATTTAGTAAAGGTGCATTAGGTTTTTGCTACTTCTTGTCCTTTGAGGTCATCTGTTCTGTAGTAACGATAGTTTTTACTTTTCCAGGGGAATTGATGGGACTAAACTTTATCTATGAATCCATCACGATAAGAGTGGATTCACTTTTCTATTGACTATGACGACAGGATTAACAATGTTCTTTTAAATTCTTTCAGCGTCAAAGGTCCATTTTAACATCTCGAGATCTAGTCAACTCCGACTAATCTGGAAGTCGTTATATTCATTGAAGATTCAAATCCAAAAAGTTTTCGTTGTGGTTTTTATATTTCATCACAAACTAAAAGAGTCTTTCAACACCAGATTATGACATTAATTTAAATTACAAAACATTCTTTGTATAAACTTTTATATATAATTTTGGTCAGTCAAGTAATTATCATTGATTAGTCTAGTTATGATATTGAGAATAATTATGGCTAGTATTTATTAAATAATTCACTAACAATCGGTTGTTCCCAACCTGAATGCGTATTTCATTTATCAAGATATTTTAATGTCAAATAAATTGCTTTTCGGTTTCTATCACTGAGGATTTATCCTATTTGTTAATGTAGATTTCCATGTAAAAAAGGAAAATGGGTTATTAGACTGAAGTTGATCAAAGTGTGGACTTGGTTCATTAAAATTGAGCTAAGAATAATTTGGATTTCTGTGCAGATCGGACTGTGTTTAAAGCGTTAAGCAGTTATTCCTACAGTTCATCTTGTAGGAATTACATTGCTGAAATCGTAATTGATCTGGGATAAAGCATGAAGAGAGAACTAGCAGCAGATGCTTTATCAGCACAAATTAACTACTCGTAGAATACGGTGGTTAGGGTCTCCTTAGGTTACCAGACCACTTGTTGATGAGTATCAGTTGTTATTCCTTCATTAATTCAGAATAATTATGCAGTTATACGTAAACAAGGTAGAAGAATTACCTCTACTGCACTACGTGTCGTATCAGGCATTAAACATGAAATTGCAGTTACATTTTAAATCTACGATTCATTCTCGAAATGAGCTACGGGCAGGTAAAAACACATGCAACCATTCAGACAATAAGTTGAAATAAAAATGACGCAAAAAAGAACTCATTCTTGTAGAAATGAAGTCTAATGCAAATAGTATGATACATTTAGATTATTTTTAATAAACTCTATATTCCAAGTCAATAAAAATGTTGTTGTGTATTAGGACATTTAGGCTACGTACATTAATCAGTTACATGTTTGAAACTTTTAGGTCAATAGATATTGCTTATGAATTCATTTAATCTTTGATCTTCTCGTTGCCATCATTGTTAACCATAAGACTTATGTAAATTTATTCGCTAACACAAAGCCAAATGTCATAAAAAGACATGCATCATCATCGATCTCAGTGTTCCTCATATACAAAATGAAGCATCAAACACAATACAAATAAGTCAGTTAGATTTTAAGACACCGTGAAGAGGCACAGATAAACAGAATTACAGTTTTTCCAGATCCTTGAGTGATACGCTTCGCTAAAGCTCAGGTAATCAGTATCTCTAATTATCGCATAGCGTATAAGCACAATGCCATGTCACTGAATGTAAGCTTAAAATATTGGCTATGTTCTTTTTGTTAGCATTTAAGTAAAGTTATCTTTAAGTATCTGAATCTATTTACTTAGGGAAGGAAATAATTCTTACAAATAAAAATCTTAAAACATTCTATTAACTAAAATTGGCCATTAGAGATCCATTTCAAGAAATAACGTATATCAAGCAAACTTAATGAATATTATGATTACAATAAAACGGTAATTACTGATTAGTGAACTCTCGGTCATTATCATTTACCCCTCGTTTTAAACCGATTTACGAGTAGCTGTAGAATAATGTTAATTGTTGCATTTTCCTAATGTACATTGTTATATGTTTAAATGTGTATTAATCTAAATTAATCCATGATCAATTAATTAATTACCAAGTGCAATCATAATATCAACATAAAATTTATCAAATAGCATTAGACATTATTTAATATTACTGTTGCGTTGTATCAGCGCAAAACAAATCAAATCTTAAGGAGATAGCAATAATGTAGTACTTTCTAAATATTTGTTGCATATTAATATATCAGTCATTTACTAATTAATAAAATACAATTTACTTAAAAATAAATAATAATTTTAATAAAAGTTTTGGAAAATAATAATTGTACATTTTCATGATAATTTGAATTAGTATAAGTTTTCCATCACTGAAATAAATTTATTCTTTAATTTTCATGTATTCTTTTTTCAAGAGATCCTCTCTGCTACTGAAAGCTTAATGGTAATGGATTTAAGAAGACACTAAAACTAGAATTCGGATACTAAATTAAATATATAAAGTTATTAGTTTCTTAATCGAGTGAGTAAGCACACCGCTCAGTGAGCCATTGCCCAATAGCGGTTTGCGTGTTTGAAATAAGCTACTTGCGGGACTTATCTACAATCGTATTCCCCTAATCCTCAACGCTAGTATCCATCATGAACGAACTATATTTGTTTACAACTTTATAATTTGTAATAGTAAACAGTATAAAAATTATAAAGTTAAACACTTAAATATCAATTTTTGATATCTCAATTCAAAGTTATCAGTTAAAAAATCGCAAAAACACAAAAAACTAAATGATCTATAATATTAAAAGTTCGATTGAAGCTTTCTTAAAACTCTATTAATAAAAAAAGCAAATAGTATATTAGTAATATAAAACATAAGATTAAAATGATACACGCAGGATAAAAGATAATACTGGAAAGGTTTAGTTGAGTGTATGAAGTGGAGACAGGCGAGTTGATGAGAAGATTAGCCACCCTTCACATCTGAAAACAACTTAATCGTTCGACTGTCTTTAGCTACGACTTCTGTATTGTATCTTTCATGCGTACAGCGCAGTTTTTTAAAACGGTAAAAAAACATTGTATTCGGAAATATCCATAAAATACATGCATAAATAAACAGCTTCTTGCAAATTGTTTGTAAGGATTTAAAATTAGTTTTTTCGTTGAGTGTGAATATCAACGAATTTAAACTGTATATAGTTAGACAAAATCGACCGAGAGTCTTACTATTTTTTCAATTATTGCGTATATACATGAAAAGTCTTGAATTTATTAAGTTACACATATTAGAATTAAGATAGTATACATTTTGGTAAAACAACGCAAATGACAATAAATAACTTTGTACAAAAATGTAATGCATTTTAAATTTAGTTTGAAAACCATTTTATTTTAATTACCAGGACTGGATGGAAAAGCAATGGATGAATATGTAATTTAAATCAACAACTGGGTAATGACATTGTAGCAGCACTTCTTTTTAAATAGCCACATATGTACACCAATTTCAGAGTTTTAATTTCGCATCCACGTACAGACACTTTTATAGTATTTAAAGTTATGTATGAAATAATATTCATTCATATAAAAGTACCATTTTTACTATTATGGCATTTGAAATAATTGTAATTTAAATTAATATGATCGATTTTTCACTGACTCTCATTGATCCATACAACGTACTCTAACCTTTTTTAATATATAGCATTTTAATGTACATTAATATTTATTACTTATCCTTTATTTGGTCATTTACGAATCTTTACGAAGAAGGGTGAAGAAAAATTATTTTAAAAAGATAAAATCATACGCCACTGACTGAAAATGGATGAAAATGACCACCCATCTCTGTTACCGGTATTTAGGGCGTCTAGATTAACCATATGGAGAATAAAGCCGATTACCTTATAGGAACGTAATTCATAACTAATTGAACTTTCCGTTTGACTGTGGTACGTACAAGGGGGATTATCAAAATAAGTAATGTTACGGACAAGATATTAAGTTTCAAATACTTCAGAGCTAATAATACAGTAATATACAATGTAAGAGTACCCCAAACGATTGTCGTGTAACAAAATTCGCTAAAGTTGTCTTAAAAATTTCATTAAATCCTCCGGCAAACATATAAATTACGTTGATAGTCTTCAATGATGCTCAGCCAAATTCCATAGCTGGACTTGCAAAATCATAGTATCCATTCTTGTGTAAGCAGAAATGATGTTTTATGCCATATTTAAAAATAAATCATGGCACACTACAGAGGAATCCTTTCTTGAAATATCTTTTAACATGATTAAATTCACACATCTGTACATTAATTAGGTTTAATAGCAGTTTTCAAACACTAAGAGTTCCATAGATCTACGGATGATAAAATAAAAGTTAGTTAGAATATATTATTGTCACCGAGTTTTTAAAATTGACTTTCCACTCTATAATGTTTATTTTTAGTCTTATAATAAAAATTTTATACGTCTGAATGTTATATTCTTGTATTCTGTTTTTTTACAGATTTATTTATTCTGATATTTTCTCGTTGCCATCATGGTTACCCGTAACACCATTGTAAAAATACTAGTGATCAGCCGAATCCCATGAGATAATGCACCACCATAAAACTTAGTAATACTTAGTATATGAATTAAGCTGCATTGAAACATTCAAGTCTATAGATGAATGAAAAGGATAATTCCTATATTAAAGTGGCCGATTTTGGGCTGTCAAGCCCTCTCTATCACTCAAATTCATATCATATACAGTAAATTAACGATAATTGAATACAGGAACATGTAAACGTTTAACATACATCTACTTCTCGTTCCATTTTATTATAAATGTAACGAAATGTCTTACTTCAAATACAACATTTCTTAAAATTAATAATATTATTCTTCGTGAAAGTTACATAAATTAGCTATCTCCATTCTCCCCACACTACACCCAGTGCCAAGTCTCTGACCAACGCCTCGAACCATGCACGACTTTAAACACTTCTAATATAATAAAGGAGAACGTTCCAAAGGCGACAACCCATTAAAAGTACGAGTATATGGCCTATTAAAAATTGATGTTCTTTGAATTGGAATTGATAGTAAAGTGGCACCCCTACTTGTAAGTTGTTCACAAATATCGGAGGTAATATTGAAGTGATCGGAGAGGTAAAGTGGAGTTTTAGATTTGATAGATCAGCCCCTCAATTCATAAGGTTTGACAATGATCAGCCAATAAAATAAAAAGTCTCATATTTAACTGTTGAATATGTGTTAGTGCTTTCATTACAGTTACCTGAAACTGTAATTTACCAACCTGAACTGCTAACCTGTATATTTGTGACTGAACAATATTGTTTGGGTATTGAACATTAATGTTTACATGAACTACTTTATAATTTGTTATCTTATTTGCTATTACAAAGCATAAATGTTTAAACAGATTTAGCCTGTTTGTGACGGGTACTAGCATTTAGGATTAGGGAAATTCGACTGTAGATAAGTCCCTCAAGCAGCTTATTTCAAACACGCAAACCGCTATTGGGCGATGGCTCACTGAGCGTTATTACTCGCACGAATTATATATATATATATATATATATATATATATATATATATATATATATATATATATATATATAATATATATATACAGGGTGATTCAAAACTAAACGGCAATCTCTCGGGAGCTTATTCTATAGCTAAAGACAAGTAAAAAAGTTCATATAACCATATGCCCGGAAACGCTTCGTTAGCGAGTTACGCCTAGCGAAAGATTTTCTCCCGGATTTCAGAACCCTTGGTGAAGTCAGGCCGTATAAAAATGGTAAAGGTAGTTACAAAGATACAAATACGATTGTTTTTTATGTTTTTTATATCTGAAAAATTTATTAAAATTCGTCCCAGAGCTGTAAATGCAATACTTTCAGAGATATCTTACGTAAAACACAAGAATTGGTGCAAAGAAATAACACATTTTTGTGTTTAACGTAAGATTACTTCCATAAATGTTAAATAAAGGTCATTCTTTTCTTAAACAGATTTGTAGAAAATTTAATTCTGAAAAAGATTCATGTGAATTACTTAAGAAAAAAATTAATAATAGGTATTGAAATTTAGCTTTATTTATTTAAAAATAAAACAGACGCACAAAAATGCATATTCTTATCTTCATAAAATATTAACTAATGTTTAGGTTGTGAGTAACAGCTGAATCATTTATTCTAGACTGAAAATTAACATAAAAATGTATTTACCTTTATAAAACTGTAATAATCACCTATAATAGTTGCTCAAAGTGTACTCCGTTGTTAGCAATGCACGTTTTCGCACGACGAATCCACTCTTTTCTAGCGCGTTTCATAACGTTTGGAGCATTCTTGATAGTTTCTGCCGCCTCTGTAATGCGATTACGTAACTCCTCTATGGTGTTAATCCGTTTTGAATAAACAATTGACTTCATCCAACCCCATAAGGAAAAGTCTGCTGGCGTGAGGCCAGGAGAACGTGGTGGCCATTTTACTGGTCCATTTCGACCAATCCATTGTCTACCGTATGTATCATTTAAATAGTTTTTTCACATCATTAGAAAAATGTGGAGGTGCTCCGTCGTGCATAAAGCATGCATTTATTCTGTTTTGAACAGGAATATCTTCCAAGAGGGTAGGCAGGTTTGTTCTTAAAAAATTTAAGTACGCTACTCCATTAAGTCGATTAGGGAGGAAAAATGGACCAATCAAATTATCACCCAGAACACCAAGCCATACATTGACTGAAAAATGTATGTTGAAAAATGCCTCGTTGCAGTTTCATGTGGGTTGTCGTACGTCCCCAAGTATGGGTATTACGAAAATTTACAATTCCATTTCTAGTAAAACAGGATTCATCAGTAACGAGAATACGCCGAAGAAAATACTGATGTCGTAAACAATTTCTTCTTAACCAGCGGCAGAACATCTTCCGTTTATTAAGATCTTGCGGTAATAAGTCTTGAACACGTGTTATATGGAATGGGTACAACTGTGCTTCATGAAGTGTCCGCCATACGCTTGAACTGGCAAATATGTAACTGACGTGATAATCGTCTGGTGCTTGTGGTTGGTGATAATTCTACAGCATTTATTATTGCTTGTTCATTATTATAGTTCCTTGCGCTACTTTGACGACCAGTATCTATTCGCTTCGGTTTAAAGCTACCAGTTTCTCTAAGTCGTCTCTCCACAGCTTCAAATGTTTTGCGTTCAGGTGTTCTTCGATGTGGAAAAGTATCACGATATTCCTGAAAACTGCAGCTAAACCATTCTTGTTAACTTTGCCGTAAATCAGTATCATGTCCGTATACTCTTCAAACGAATACATACCATTTACATTATCTGCCATTATTTACTAAGATAATTACATACACTTTTATAAAAATATTTAATAAAATATTTTTAAAATAAATATTGAATAAAATATTTTATACACTTGTATAAAATATTTACAAATAATCACAGGAGCTCACAAAATACAATCTTCACACGCCACAATACAAAAACCTCCATAAAGGTTATTCAAATATTACTTCATGAACTTAATTGTTGATCAGCTGATATTGCCAACCTTTGCAAAGAAAATATGACGATAAAAAGTGTTGAATAAATGATCAGCTGTTACTCACAACCTAAACATTAGTTACTGTAATATTTTATGCAGATAAGAATATGCATTTTTTGTGCGTCTGTTTTATTTTTAAATAAAGCTAAATTTCAATACCTATTATTAATTTTTTTTCAAAAATGTGTTTATTTCTTTGCACCAATTCTTGTGTTTTACGTAAGATATCTCTGAAAGTATTGCATTTACAGCTCTGGGACGAATTTTAATAAATTTGTCAGATATAAAAAACATAAAAAAAACAATCGTATCTGTATTTTGTAACTACCTTTAACCATTTTTATACGGCCTGACTTCACCAAGGGTTCTGAAATCCGGGAGAAATCTTTCGCTAGGCGTAACTCGCTAACGAAGCGTTTCCGGGCATATGGTTATATGAACTTTTTTACTTGTTTTTAGCTATAGAATAAGCTCTCGAGAGATTGCCGTTTAGTTTTGAATCACCCTGTATATATATATATATATATATATATATATATATATATATATATATATAATTTAGTTTAAGCATTCAATTCTATAATCGGTTCCTTTGGTATTTCTGTCGTTTATTTCACAGGTTCGATGGATGCGCGTGTTTCTCTATGAGATATTTCTGAGTATTGATGAGTCTACGTGGTCCCGAAATTGATATTTAACATAAAATTTAATTTATAAGCAAACAGCATAAAATGTATTATGTAAGTGACATTATATTTACGATTTGGCTAACAAATTATTAATATTTTAATACATTTTAATTTAGACGCCTAGTTCTTACAAATCGGTCGGTAACAATTAAGTTTATTAATGCATGGTTATTAATGGTAAAAGATATCAGTTTACACGTATATTACAAGAGGAACTTTAAAAATATTAAAACTCCTTGGCTATTAAACGGATAAAAATATCAAATTATAACTTTAAAAAAAATCCTCTGCGTTGATTCTGAAGTGACTAGATAATCAGAATGAGTTATGTTAAGAGTAGGAACTGTATCATGACGATCCACCATGGCGAGTTAACTAACACATTCTCAGTCGTGATGAAGGTCTTTGCTTTGCCCCAGCCTTCTTCCAGTCTACAAGACAAAAAAGAGCCACTCTTTCATGTATATTGAATTTGCGGTTAGGTTTAAACCAGCAAGAAGAACCCTCCTGGGGCGTGTTGTTTTATAGAATGCACTTAAAACCATACGCACTCATACGAAATTTCACAGTATTGGATATTTAAACTATCGAAAAAGCCCTAGCTTTCGTGTTACCCAACTTTATCCTTTAATAGCTCTTTATGTTATAATTAAAGCATATTTCTTAAAGTAAAAGAGAATGTATTTAAAATTAAAAAAAAACTGCTTTCCAATAAGACGACGTAGTAATATATGTCATATTTGTGAATGAAACTTGTACGGTTGAAAATGGTTCCTGAGTTAATGTGAAAATAGGTCAATAATCAAACAAATTGAACAGTTTATACAATTTGAGTTTCCTTTCGGTTCTAGCACTGAACAATTTAGAACACATTATTTATTTAAACAGTCGCTGATCGTCAAGCCCCGGATGGCGTCGCGCCGGTGTTTTGACATATTCACTGTCAACTGTGGCACACATTATCTAAACTCACTAAACCTTAACTAAATAACATAGTATTTTTGAAAAAAAAAAAAAAAAAAAAAAAAAAAAAACTGTTGTACCATTTTACAGGTTTATTCTCGAAGCGAACATCAGTCGTTATGTGGGTAAACTATTGATTATTCGTCCTAATAAACAATAAATTGTATATTAATACTATCGTAGTAACTATAGTCCATTGCAGTTTATCCCTTGAAATAATGTTTGCTGATATGAAAGCTTGTGTATATAGTAATAATAACTTAATTGCCACTCAGTTTGAACATATATAATTGTTATCTAACTGTGGACATCTATTTTGAAGCTCTGTATCACTGTTGAACCTCTGGTGAGAGAGAAGGATTGGGAATAGGATTGATATCTTTCTGCCAAGGGATCCTTGGAGGTTCCTTCATTGAGCAATATAACTAGGAGTTTGGGATACCTAGTGAAGATAGCCTTGTCCTAAAGGTACGGAAAATCAAAATGAACACCAAACTCGAGAAGCTGTGCCATAAAAACCTAGAAAATGGGAGCTTATTTAGATACTAAAACTCTGAAGGTGTCAGTATCTAAATCTGGTAAAAGAGAAGACTTATAGTAACCCAAGAGCCCTATGTATATGTAATGCTTTTAAGAAGTATATAATATGTAAGTATTTACTTTAGTGAACGTTAACATAAACCAACCAGGCAGGAGTATTTTCACCCTTGTTCTAAAACTTTTTTGTAAAAGAAATAAAGAGAATTGATGTCGAATTTATTAAAAATAGCGTCCAATTGAAGTTAAAAGATTCTTTGTTAAAGCAGTACCTATTAATGATCGGTCTGAGTATTTTTATAATCTTAATACATTTATTTAAAACAGCCGACTTTCTGCTTACTCTGATTTGACACCAAATTTGATTAAGTTTGAATGACTTTGAATGACTCTGATGGAACGATTGCCATCCATATTATTATAATTGGCAATAGTTTATTAAAGTCTAGTTTTTTCTGTAGTATGCGGGGAGTTGACAAACCCAATATGTGTGCTCTTCTGACTTTTGCGCAACACAATAAAAATGTATGATTCCAATAGGTTAACCTGATCTTTAGGAAAAAATGTGCAGCAAGTTGATGGCCAGTTACTTAGCCAACTGAAGAAGAGATCAGATTATATATCTAAAAAAACGAACGTTCTGTCAATTGTTTTCGTTTTAGTTCACGGTGGCATTGTCCATAACATTTTCCTGCCTTCAAATGCACTTTTTATTGCGTTGGTTTTGTTTTATCAATAAAATTATTTGATATTTAACTTAGTGGATTAACCCATTACAAATTTATATGTTATATCCTATCTTAAACTGTATAGGTTACGGTGCAATGGTAATATAAAAAAACGTCCTTATGTGATGTTATTACATACTTCCAAAGGAGAGTTTAGAGTTAATAACAGTTCCAAATTATTAATTTTGGAGAAAAGACCCAGATTTTTGGTAGCCCAAGCAATAAATAGAAGTAATATAGAAACATATGGACAATTTAAATGAAACGTGTTTACTTGAATGAAAGAATGTGAATAAAACGTTAAATAAAAACTTTAAACTCTTGCATTCATTTAATTTGAACTATTTCACACATTATTTAACCAACTTCGTAAATTTGTGATCAATCAGGTAATAAAAAATTGGAAAAACAAACATATTTTATTTTATTTTTTTACAGTACTCCAATGGTATGGCTGTAACTCAATCAGTAAGCTTGTCCACCAACGCCAACGACCTACAATATAGTAATCTCTACCAATCTGTACATGAAGCTGATTACAGTAATGGAATGCAGTTGAACGTTAATCGAAATGTGCATCGACTTCCAGTTACGACGAATAGTTTTGATTTACGTTTAGGACTTTAGATTTTAAGCTAAGACCTGCCCTTTGAAACATAAATTAGCAGATTTCAGTCTTATGTATATATTTCATATCTGTATGCAGTAAAATATATTCCTTAGTATTACAAGATATCAAGCAAGTTATAACGATTAAAATAAGACCTATATTACAATTTTTCATTGTATAATTCTATTGCGTACCACTCAAAATTATGGATATAAGTGTCCATTTGGAGATAAGTTTTCGTGGAGGAAAGGTAAGATATAGAGTACTGACAAAAAGAAAATAGTTTTAAGACAGCCTACCCGATGTTTTTAATAAAAAAAAAACTATAACTGATTCTTATTTCAAACAATTCAACAACGAAAAATGTATCTAAGTTTACTAAACATAATTATAGAAACATGACTAATATGTTTTATATTTATAGTCCCGTTAAGTTAGGCCTAAGAAGCATATTTCCTTCAACGAAGGTGTTGGAAGCAAACAAGGTTTATCAACGCGCAATCACTTTCTTAATTATTTCATCAGTCTTCAATTCTTTTTCATTGATTTAACTAGAGAGTTTTAACGAGTTTAAAACCTCAGTAAGGCCGCATAACTTAATAGTATGTTGAAATATATATTTTTTGAAAATAAACGTCATTTATTAATTTGTTGTGTTTCAATAAAACTATGTTGTGTAAAATTAGAATCATGGTATATTCATTACATAATTGAACTACCTATCGTACACTTTGACTTGAACAAAATATATCTTTGCTTTAAAGCTAACTTGGTCAATCTCAGTGGAAAATAAAACGTTTAGTGGCTCACTCATTCTATGAAGTTTTAATACAAGTTTTTAACATAGAAATGTGGTAGAATTTTTATGGAATCTCTAAATTACTCATTGAATCTGTCTGCAGTATTAGTCGCAATTATTAATTATCCTAATATTAAATTTTCAACACCCTTCCATAATAGCTCCATAAGCATCAGAATATCCTTCCTTTCGTATGTTATGCTTAATTATTCTTAGTTTTGTGCCTTATAAAACATACAGATCATTTTAATGTTTTTACGTAAGCTTTGCAATAACAAAATTAA
The DNA here is from genome assembly GCF_021130785.1 of Homalodisca vitripennis. NCBI lineage: Eukaryota > Metazoa > Arthropoda > Insecta > Hemiptera > Cicadellidae > Homalodisca > Homalodisca vitripennis. The sequence goes on from NC_060214.1 coordinate 38,312,383, forward strand.
TGTAACAATTCTATTTACTTCATCTCGCGCCGCAAAATGTTAATGGTTAAGACTCGCTAACAATGTCATCCAAGCTATGGGAAATACTGCCTCTCTAACAAATTTATTAGTCTAGATATATTGTTAAAATTTAAGACAGTATCTTATCGGGTTCACAAGCTCGTGACATATGCAATATGTAAATGTTTGGGTTATAATGATTTACAGAACTTTATAATGGAAAAATTTAAGAAATTCCTGAATCCTGAAAATTCATTCACAAGGATAATTGGAATTGAAAATTACTTTCAAATATTCCTAAGACAAATTAGCTTTCGCACGTTACCAAATTAATTATGGTAGGGGTTTTAAGAAAGTTGTACCACTACAATAAGCTATGATATATCAGGAATCAGATATATCAGTTCTATTTGATTGCCCTATGAGCGCAGACCTATTGTAACCTGTATTCCGTAGTTCAGTTTCAATAATTAGTGCTTAGTTTCTTTATTAAGTGCATGTTTTAGAGTTAGTGTGCACTTAATAAACACACTACATGCCTGTTTTGGTTCCTGACTTATCGTGTCATAAAACGCTGTGGCGTGTTTGGTTTCCTTTAACCTAGATTGTAATCATGCATTAGTTTAGTTTTTGCCTGAATAAGAGATCACATTGAAGATATCAAAACCTAGTGTTACTAATTGTGTTGTATTACTGTTGCATAACAATGGAAAATGTCCGGAAAAGCTCATGTATCCTTCACAATAAGTTATGACTGCGTTGTCAGAATATGACTTTGCAATAAATAACTAATGAACATCTGTTGGAAAGACCACAGACTACTCATCAACCTTACTCAATATATGAGTAATTAGTAGGAAACTTATAGACTACTCATTTAACAACTACAATCACATAATTACTTTTGCTAATGGTTAGTATTTAGTTACCAATGTGTTAGTATTCCTGGCTGTTTCTGAAAATCATACATTGGGGACCTACCTCTGCAGACTTAGCATCCGATTTCGATATAGTGAATAACGATATGTGATTTCGTGACATTCCATAACTACGGTACCCTACGCTTTGTCCGGGGCCGTTTCTCTAACACAGGAGGTAAGACGAATACACGGTCGTGTCTCAGAGCAATCGCTTTGTGAGCGTATTACGCATTTTGTTCATCGCTTTACTATCGGGCACTTATCTAATCTCACCCTTTCCTTTTACTACTCATGCTCTTCAATTTCTTCTGTGACAATGGGTTATGTCGGTTTTGTGCTTCTACGACGTCAACAAGCATCGTTCCTATACATTGACAACGTCAATTCAATCCCTGGCTCTGTTAACTGAATTGAGATTGACTCTATGTGTATGGAAATTACCCATTTCAAATTTAATGTAATAATTAACTTCTACTTAATGTAATTGTTAAGAAAGGTAAGAATACAACACACCATGTGTCACGTTACAAGTCTAATCCACTCTAGAGTCCGGCGTAAAGAAAGACAATTCAGCAGGAAAGAGATTTATACACCCGACAGGCAGACAAGAGACATTGTGCCAACCTACTGAGGCGTAGGGTTATAGAGATAAAACTGCAAGCAAAATTTTATTTATATATTTTACCTCTTCTCGATATATCGTTTTAGGGGCAGTGAGAACTGAAATGTATCCAGCCCCTTGTATAATTGGCATTGCTATCGCTCAGCCAATTCATAAGCGCGGAATCGAAATGTCCAAATTGAATTTCCTAGTAATTCATTATACTACTATTTATTAGGTACAAATTTATAATTTTGTAAATTTATAAATTTTATAGTTAAATTTGAATATAATCTAAAAATTGATAATATTATTAATTATTTTTGGAGAGAACACATTTGGACCTTGAAATTTGTGACAGTAAATCACAAAACTAGTGAAATTTACTATTAAAGGTAGTTCACCTTAGAATAGAACCCGATTTGTTTTAGAATTAATAGGTTCAAGCTAGTGGTATCACGTCATTTCAAGATTTAACCGCCGAATAAAATTTAACCTCTTTATCCCGTTCATAAATATCGTGACGAGCGTTATGTAGTAACGGTGAAGACTAAAAATATTTAGTTTTTGGAAGCCATTAGCTATTGGCTATATTTAGCTATTAATATTTAACAGTTGAAGTGCATTTTTTAGATGCTCATTATACGACTTTGAAAGTCCATTTTCGACGAAAAATATTAAATTCTATATTTTTATTGATGTATGGATTACCTGAATTTGTTATGTATTTTAAAACAGCTGTTGACGAGTATTATTTAATAAATCTTTCGATGTGTTATTGCATGTAAATGGTAAGTGTAATAGAAAGATATCCAAATTTCTAAGTTGTCCATGTAAATTGCGGATATCTACCCTATTATAAATTCAAAATGTACAGTATAGTTTAGTTGAACAATTACAAAGCATTAATTATTAAAAAAATCACCATGGCTTAAAATGTAAATATATAAAATTCATCAAATTACAAAAACAATAGGATTTAAATACAAAAATACTATTATTAAAATATTATTATTCATAGGAATCGTTGTGTCTTTGATTTTAATCCATACATATACATATAAATATATATATATATATTTTTTTTTTTTTCAATAAACATTGAATCGCAAAAAGTACTTGCTCCGCCGGGAGTCGAACCCCGGATCTCTCACTTGCCGGGTGAATGTGCTACCATTACACCACAGAGCGCTTACTTTTTCCGATTCAATTATTTTTGTATTTGGCCGTATCTGTCATATATGCGTTTACATAAGCAAAACTAACATATGATCGGAAGACCAAATAACTGTCAAATGACTTTTATTTACGTTAAACATTATAAATGACAATAGCCTTATTTAATTTCAATAAACAATTGAATCGCAAAAAGTACTTGCTCCGCCGGGAGTCGAACCCGGATCTCTCACTTGCCGGGTGAATGTGCTACCATTTACAACCACAGAGCGCTTTTTACTTTTTCCGATTCAATTATTTTGTATTTGGCCGTATCCTGTCATATATGCGTTTAAATAAGCAAACTAACATATGATCGGAGACCAAATAACTGTCAAATGACTTTTATTACGTTAAAACATTATAAATGGCAATAGCCTTATTTAATTTCAATAAACATTGAATCGCAAAAAGTACTTGCTCCGCCGGGAGTCGAACCCGGATCTCTCACTTGCCGGGTGAATGTGCTACCATTACACCACAGAGCGCTTACTTTTTCCGATTCAATTATTTTTGTATTTGGCCGTATCTGTCATATATGCGTTTAAATAAGCAAACTAACATATGATCGGAAGACCAAATAAACTGTCAAATGACTTTTATTTACGTTAAACATTTATAAATGGCAATAGCCTTATTTAATTTCAATAAACATTGAATCGCAAAAAGTACTTTGCTCCGCCGGGAGACGAACCCGGATCTCTCACTTGCCGGTGAATGTGCTACCATTACACCATAGAGCGCTTACTTTATCCGATTTCAATTATTTTTGTATTTGGGTCGTATCTGTCATATATGCGTTTAAATAAGCAAACTAACATATGATCGGAAGACCAAATAACTGTCAAGTGACTTTTATTTACGTTAAACATTATAAATGGCAATAGCCTTATTTAATTTCAATAAACATTGAATCGCAAAAAGTACTTGCTCCGCCGGGAGTCGAAACCCGGATCTCTCAACTTACCGGGTGAATGTGCTACCATTACACCACAGAGCGCTTACTTTTCCGATTCAAATTATTTTGTATTTGGGCCGTATCTGTCATATATGCGTTTAAATAAGCAAAACTAACATATGATCGGAAGACCAAATAACTGTCAAATGACTTTTATTTACGTTAAAATATTATAAATGGCAATAGCCTTATTTAATTTTCAAATAAACATTGAATTCGCAAAAAGTACTTGCTCCGCCGGGAGTCGAACCCGGATCTCTCACTTGCGGGTGAATGTGCTACCATAATGGTAGTTTGCTTATTTAAAACGCATATATGACAGATACGGCCAAATACAAAATAATTGAATCGGAAAAAAGTAAGTGCTCTGTGGTGTAATGGTAGCACATTCACCCGGCAAGTGAGAGAGATCCGGGTTCGACTCCCCGGCGGAGCAAGTACTTTTTGCGATTCAATGTTTATTGAAATTAAATAAGGCTTATTGCCAATTTATAATGTTTTAACGTAAATAAAAGTCATTTGACAGTTATTTGGTCTTCCGATCATATGTTAGTTTGCTTATTTAAACGCATATATGACAGATACGGCCAAATACAAAATAATTGAATCGGAAAAAGTAAGCGCTCTGTGGTGTAATGGTAGCACATTCACCCGGCAAGTGAGAGATCCGGGTTCGACTCCCGGCGGAGCAAGTACTTTTTGCGATTCAATGTTTATTGAAAAATTAAATAAGGCTATTGCCATTTATAATGTTTAACGTAAATAAAAGTCATTTGACAGTTATTTGGTCTTCCGATCATATGTTAGTTTGCTTATTTAAACGCATATATGACAGATACGGCCAAATACAAAATAATTGAATCGGGGAAAAAAGTAAGCGCTCTGTGGTGTAATGGTAGCACATTCACCCGGCAAGTGAGAGATCCGGGTTCGACTCCCGGCGGAGCAAGTACTTTTTGCGATTCAATGTTTATTGAAATTAAATAAGGCTATTGCCATTTATAATGTTTTTAACGTAAATAAAAGTCATTTGACAGTTATTTGGTCTTCCGATCATATGTTAGTTTTGCTTATTTAAACGCATATATGACAGATACGGCCCAAAATACAAAATAATTGAATCGGAAAAAAGTAAGCGCTCTGTGGTGTAATGGTAGCACATTCACCCGGCAAGTGAGAGATCCGGGTTCGACTCCCGGCGGAAGCAAGTACTTTTTTGCGATTCAATGTTTATTGAAATTAAATAAGGCTATTGCCATTTATAATGTTTAACGTAAATAAAAGTCATTTGACAGTTATTTGGTCCTTCCGATCATATGATAGTTTGCTTATTTAAAACGCATATATGACAGATACATCCAAATACAAAAATAATTGAATCGGAAAAAGTAAGCGCTTCTGTGGTGTAATTGTAGCACATTCACCCGGCAAGTGAGAGATCCGGGTTCGACTCCCGGCGGAGAGCAAAGTACTTTTTGCGATTCAATGTTTATTGAAATTAAATAAGGCTATTTGCCATTTATAATGTTTAACGTAAATAAAAAGTCATTTGACATTTATTTGGTCTTCCGATCATATGTTAGTTTGCTTATTTAAACGCATATATGACAGATACGGGCCAAATACAAAATAATTGAATCGGAAAAAGTAAGCGCTCTGTGGTGTAATGGTAGCACATTCACCCGGCAAGTGAGAGATCCGGGTTCGACTCCCGGCGGAGCAAAGTACTTTTTGCGATTCAATGTTTATTGAAATTAAATAAGGCTATTGCCATTTATAATGTTTAACGTAAATAAAAGTCATTTGACATTTATTTGGTCTTCCGATCATATGTTAGTTTGCTTATTTAAACGCATATATGACAGATACGGCCAAATACAAAATAATTGAATCGGAAAAAGTAAGCGCTCTGTGGTGTAATGGTTAGCACATTCACCCGGCAAGTGAGAGATCCGGGTTCGACTCCCGGCGGAGCAAGTACTTTTTGCGATTTCAATGTTTATTGAAATTAAATAAGGCTATTGCCATTTATAATTGTTTAACGTATATATATATATATATGTATATATATATATATATATATATATATATACACACACACACATATAAATTGTGACAAGGAAACATAACAAGGTATCAAAGTTTAAAATGCTTCAAAATAAACACTCACCCAATGAAAACAAAAATTAAACTGTTTGTTTATTAATTACGGTTGTTTAAAATGTGTACTTACATAAATCGTTACCAAAGGAACGTACAACTTTAATGGATTGTTCTTAAGCTTTATTTAATTGCACTTGGTGTAGAAATAATATTTCCAAAAATGCTTGTTCATCTAAAAATTATAGTGGCATCTTAGTTGAATTTGACTTCCTTCTACCATTTAAATCAATATATCTGGATCAAAGATCAGAAAGTATTTAATAAACGAAATAATGAGCAATTTGTTTTTATTTGCAATGATGGTAGATTACTTAGTTCTTAAAATACCGTGACCGCACTTGAACAGCACTAGAGTAGTTAAAGAAAAAATGGTCCTAAACTTTTAAGACAAAATTTCAGAAGCTAGGAAAAATGTAAATTTTTGCTAACCGTTCTCTATATGATGATTGTTGACTTAAGTGAGGAACATTGAATATTTAGAAAATTTTAGATCCTTTAGAAATGTATTTAAAATTTGCGTCTTAAATAATATAATTAAAATTTACATTTTCCTTAAGTATTAAATATATGTTATATACAAGATCATATTTTAAAAGGCTATCAGTTTGAAATTTAAATAATATCCCAACCATTAATCGATTAAACATCAGAACATAAGTTAATTATTTTAAACACGAGTAAACCATTTTAAAAGAGTACCATATAGATAAAACTCCTTTTGAAAATCAATTTAGTTTTTTTTTTAAATCACAGAGAAGGATTATGCCACACCACATGGTGGGGTTCGCTGGGATTTATTGCGGAATTTCAAGTCTATATCACATTTATTAGGCTACATGTGTTACTATATCTCATGTAAAAAGTTATTACGATTGACCGAGTTGCTTATAAATTTATTTACTCTGCGATTTTCTCGTTGCCATAACTGTTACCCATCATTCTCGATACTGTTTTTATAGAAATAAATATTTACGCAAAATTTCAAACCAATAGGTTTTTTGTTCTCTTAGGACAAGAAGCTTAGATAGTTTCATGTAGTCCTAAAAGAACCTTTGCGCTGCTTCCGGAGTGTCAGGTTGAGTGTAGGGTCCGCCTCCTGTTAAGATTCATGAGAACAAGTTTAGGGCACTGATCTCATGTCCCCTAGGAAGAAGGAAAAGCCAGATCTGAACTAGCCTCTCCAGTGAAAGCAGACGGGGAGTGGCGAACCCTTATGTCTTGGCTGGCAAGGACTCAGGACTTTGACTCACAGGGAACAAACCCCACCAACTCCAACAGTCATCTCACGCAGTAGACTAGACCTTACGAATTACACTTACGCCCTAGAATTTCGATATTTGTGATTAGTGATGTGCCGCTCCTGGACATCCATAAAATTGCCCAGATTTATGTGACATATCGTTTTTAGCTGTGCTCACTGTGGGTTCAACTGGATGGTATACACCAGTCAGAAGTAAACCCTCCTGGAGAAAGCCTATAGGTTAGTTCGTTCTTGATACATCGTTGGAAAATACAGATAGGCAGAAATGAAGTGTTCCCAGATCCTCAAGTGTTATAGTTCGCTAACATTCATACAATTACTGACATTGGTTATTTGTAACGAAAATAGAATTCCGATATTTGCCATCATTGCGTATTACAAAGAATAGAACCTATATGCTACAAGATTCCAAAAAAGCGATCTATCCTCGAAACGTGGTGTTTTATAGTTTGTAACATTTAATTATACCGAACATTTTAATTTTATAAATTCATCTTTGTAAATAAAATTTTCACATATTTCACAACATGTTTTCCTCATGAAATAACACATAGAAAATTTAAATACTTCATTATATTTATCAACTAAATATCAATGAGGATATGTGCGGTTTTACCCGTTGATTTATGTCGCTGTTGTTAAATGTATTATTTAATTTGACTAAAATATAAATAACATGTAAAGGCAATACAGTTTCAAATACAATATTGCTGAACAGTGTCAATTGTAAATGCTGTAAACTGTATATAAGCTTAAGTAAAGAGTTTGAGCACAACTTGATTGTGAGCTGTATTAATATAGAAGTACAAAGCCATAATACAGACAATAATATTCAGTGCCATGTTTATACTACCACATATTATAGTCGTGTTGTGTTCCTAGACACAAACTGATGGGTCAGCTATTGTTGTGTTACTGCAGTAATAGAGACTGATGACGAAACTGACCCGCCCATTTGTATGGATTCAACGCAGCAGCTGACTAATGTATATCCGTACATGCAACTCCAATCACATGCGAATATTCCAAAGGCGACCTATTGTGTATCACACACTAAGGTAACATTTTTATGTCTTTCAATTGAACTGCTGAAAGTAAATTAAACTTGAAATTTGCTAACTTTGAAATTAATCTTTACTGTTCGGATTTGTTCGTTTAGTTATGGAACAAGCACTCCCCCATTTTTTTAAGTTGGTAATTGCTATTTTTCATTATTTCCAGCTTGATGTTACTGTATTTACTAATTTAAACCTATTGTAATTACAATTTACAATATTCCATTTTGGTTGGTTGTATACGTTGTCTCTTTTTTTACTTGGATATCTCTTATGCACGATGGACTCTTGTTTGATTAATGTTGTTGCCTGCTGCCATCCGTGTAATATATAGCTATTGTGTAATTTTTTCTTTTCTTCAAACATTAAATGCTTATTGTTTTGTATTTGCATGTAATGGGTTTCCGTTAAATAAATAAAAAAATAAATTTAGTCCACTCGATCTAACAATTATGAACAAACAAATGGTTTCGGATCACTCCCCGTTACAACTTTAGTTACTCAAATAAATTCTTAATGAATGTTTCGATACTTTCTGATTAAATAAAGACCATTCATTTTGACACCTTCAGAATCAAGCGCATTAAAATTGTTTCTATTCATTGAAACATTTTATTAAAGAAAAGTAAAAATTGGTATATTACGAGAATATGTTTTTACAACAACATATGCTCAAGAAGAAACAACTGTCGAACTTGCTGAAAACTTGTGCTGTGAATAGCACAAGTACTTACTGGACGATCTGGAATAAGTGAACATTTTCTCTACAATAAAACATCGTCTAGAGTGCAGAGGGTTATGTGACCACAACTGAACACTAAAATATAAAATTGTAACTCTCTGAGCCCCAGGCGAGCGATCTGGAGGATATTAAATGCAACATTTACAGTGGATTAAACTTCTCACATGGAGTAGTAAGAGGTGTTCATGGTGTAAGTGTAGCTTCGATTGGATTCTAAATTGGATAAGAAAATTGCAATTAACTGCTTGTTGAATTACAGTAAACGAAGGGACTTCACGATTTCACTGAATAAATATTTAAATAAAATATTTATTACGACAATTTCCACAATCAAATAAAATATTTTAAAACTAAATTACCATTTATTTGCTCATCATATGACTATAAAAAGTTTATGGAAACCTCACACTGAACTCAAAAAGCCTGCTCTGAGTTGAGGGGGCTAACGCAATTTTATGGACGTGTGGCAGACTGTACATCAGGTAAAATGATCCACTGAAGTTCCCGTGTCCGCAATGAAAGTCTGGTGCGCCATTTGTCACTCTAACAGCCGTATATCACCCGGGTTCCATCTGTGATGACTGATAAACTTTGATTAGCTTTGTATGTGTGACCCGAACTAATAAAGTTTCCATTCTTAGCAAATTCCCACCCTCTTCAGGGTTTACCTAGTTTCTAGTTTCTAAAAAGCTATTAACTAATACTTTATTTTTCACATAAATTGTAAAATTGTGCTTATTTTTCAAACGAACCTTCGAAATGACTTGGAAAAGTGGTAAAATGGTTGTTTAGTAGCAATGAACTAATTTGTATACTCATGATTATTTGTGTACTGCATGGAAAATGCGATCTAGTATATTAGATCATCGCCTATAGAGGGAAAATATTTGGCAATTTTTTTCATAACCTCTATTCATAATTCATAACACTTTTTTGTCACAAAATGCATGATCAATAATTTAATTAAATATGACAAATAATTTACTATATTTTCAAACTATAAAGCAATAAATAATAATTTTTTACATACATTGTGCAAGTTTATTGTTTTTATTGTGCTGTCCAACGATTTAAAAATAGGGTTATGCATTTTTTCAGTAGTTATGCAATAATTTACATACTAATAATTATTGATTTACAGTGCTAAGAAAACCTTGTGATTTAAAGAAATTATTTATACATTTTTACTTCAGGGGAGGTTTTAGAGTATAGTAAACGCATTCTTCCACTACATTAGGCCATCGCCTGCAAAAAGATTCACAAAATTATGATTTATTATTTAAAACTGACTAAAAACTTAAGGGTATTGTTCCATGGACCTAGGGGAATAAAAAGTAAAGCCATACAGTTCCCTATCTCTTTCTATTTGTAGTCTTTCTGTATGTAGGGTTCTTTTAATATAAATATAATACTTTCAAAACGAATTTACCAGACCTTTTAAAACTTTTTATATTGTCAGAATCCATCAAATAAAGATTTGTTTAAATTTGAAATATAAATTTGAAAATGGCGGCCATTTACAATACGCCATTTAAGTAATTTTTTGTTTTTTACTTTTCATGATGGAAGTAATGTGAATGGAACAAGAGTTTTCTGGACATTTACAAATCGTTCAGTTATACAATACAGTTAGTAACACAGTGTGTTCGTTTCAAAAGATATCGGAAATAGTAATTAGTTTTAAATGACACTTTAAATGTTGAAATTGGATGGCAAATTAAAGTTTTTGCAAGTTTAGCTTGAACGTGCATGTCAGTCTGCAATAAAAAACGAAATAAAATTAACACCTAACAAATTATTCTGTATGTGTTAATTTGTTTACTCTCTATATTTGTGTCAAAAAATACCTTTTATTGAGTTGTGTGTGTCCAGTTGCAACAGAGAACGCTTTGGCGAGTCACCTGATCTGACCAGTTGAAGTATAGAGCTGCAAAACCATTTTCAGTATATTTAACTCCAGTAACAAAGTAAGTACATATTTTTTAGCAATACTGATCTTTTAATTAAAGCAATCAATTATCTCCAAAAAATTTCAAGTCCACAAATATCAAAATAGTGGAGATAATTTTCGTTATATGGCCGCTGCACTTGCTTCAATAACAGCAGCGTTGCAGCATGAACTGACTCTAAGCGGTGGCGTGCAACGATCGCAATACTGAAAAATTTAACTAGACTTTTATAAAGAACTTTATGGACTCAAAATGGTGTGAAGTTTAATAGTGGTTATTTTGTGTAAAAATTAAACCCTTTATCTTAGCAAAATTAAATATACCAAATCATTATGAAAATTAATGTTCATTAAAAAGGCTGTGTTTTTTCATTTAAGTGTTAACAAATTTCCTACTCTAACATACTAAGAAATTATTTGATTAAATTAAAAATCTTTAACGAGACGTGTAAAATTTTCAATAGCCGCTTTTAAAATATTTGTGTAATTGTAGTTGTTTTATAATTAATTTTGTTATCAAAAAATATATTTACTAACAATCATTTTTAAAAGATAAATATAAGAAATAAATAAACAACTTAATGTATTTTTAAACTATACGTGTTGGGCCTAAAAGCAAAACCTTGAAATCTCCTCTACACTAAATTGTTCAGAAGAACCAAAAGGAATTTTTGAAGTGGTAAACCATATGTTACATGAAATCTTAAAAATTCAGTATGTTTCTATTTATGAAAAGATGACATTTTGGAAAACATTGTGGACCGTAACGTAGTAATTTAATTAGTTACAGAGTTTTTTTGTTTGGAAGATTGCAAGGTTTGCTTTTAAGACATGGATTTTGCTGTTTTTGCAACAAAGTTTGCTTAATATATAAAGATCATTGCTATTTTCCAACCAAGAAAACCTTAAATTATTACAATATAATTTGCAATAATATTTTTAAAATATTAAATTTTACTCAAAAATAACTTTAGAGGTTAGTGTTGCTATAGTAACAATTTGGGAAATAATTGAATAGTCATAATGAATATTTCACTCCTTCTTTAATATTACAAATATATTGGACTAGTCTAAAGTAAAGTTAATCACACACAGTATTATTTGTCACAGTTCTCATTGTCTCTCAATGTAATGTGTTATAATAAAAAGACTTCACACGATTGTCTCCGGAGATTCCTCGATTCCTTCACATTCAGGTTCCGGTGGTTCAAGATCACGACGTTCTGGCTCTTCGTGCATTGTTCAAACAACAAACTCAAGTAGTAGTGAAGATTTGCATTTTCCATCCAATTTAGTCCATAATGAATTTCAAGCAGTCTTTTAACGTCAGCTAATTTTACCTTTTTTCACCAAGCCGGCCAACCCAGGTGAGATCAATTTGGGATCAATGTCTGCTGGTTTTATTTGCTCTGGTCAACATTCGGGAAAGCACTGATCTCGTGATAGTAAAAGTGTTCACCCTCAATTACTACCTCCTTTTTGTTTTTGTTTGCTTTTCGAAGAAAAAATTTTTAGTTGATGCAAACTTGAAAATGCCTTTGGTTTATGGGCTTGAAAACCCTGTATGCCCTCATTTTCCAGTCAAATATTTGACATTCTGTCCCCACATTTACCACAGTTGAGAAATAGGATATCATATCCACGTATTGCTCTGGATTTTCAATTTGCTGCTTTTGATTTGAGTTTGTTTTCGCAAAGACCAAAAACGCGATCTGGTGGCATAAATGAATGCCCCCCCTTACTGGAAAAAATATCTCTACTTCTTTCAGGGTTGGTGGGGCTTCCAACAGCCATTTGGCGCAAATTTATTTATTTATTTCAAACGGCAATCGCCAATTTTATACAAAAGTAACAAAAAAAAAATTATGGACAAGATTGCAACGTTCTCCCATAGGGGAATTATGCAAATGTCCGGTATCACTCAGTGGAGAAAGAGGGTGGTCCTTGACAGCGCGCCGTAAGTGTAAAGGGTAACCTACGATTAGTACTTCTTCTTCTTTTAGGTTGCTCGGTGAGGGAAGGGCGCCCACCTTGTTGTAGGACAGGTAACAGGCAGGGCTCCAACAAGGAACAGTACCCCTGCTCCAAAGGAAAGTACCAATCAGGCTCCCTACTACCATACACTAAAGCTATCGTTTGTCAACCAGGCCTTTGGACTACACAGATAGTTGTATTGAAATAATCTGAATACAATGCTCAAGATAGACCCCTAATACCTATGCGATGTTATCTCAACCTAGTTACTAGAACTGAACAAAAGAAACAAAACACTGAAATTTTTGCAATTAAATTAATTATATAATGTGTAGAAATTGTATAACATTATCACGACTAATCCAGCCTTACAGTATGTAAATGCTTTTAGACATAAAATAATTAACAACAAATATAGCGAAAGATACAATGTTACCCACTTATTAGAGAAAAATTACAAATGGCTAAATGAACTCTATTTATGGTAGGGAGCGCTCCACTTCTTCAAAACAACATGCAATATACATTAAATAAATAAATACAATAAATACATGCAATAAATGGCCTAGACATGTAAATAATAGACGACACAAGTAAATACACTAAAAGATACACTATAATGCACTAAGGTGTGCAGTTAACGTCTGGAGGGTAGCGTTGAATCAAATTTTAAGGGCTCCTTCCCCAATACAAAGGCTCCTGAGCCCAGAATTAGACATCAGTCCGCGTCCGATTCACTAATCCATAAGAGCACTCTGTGACATAACCCAAGTCTGTACTCACCAACTGGGAGTCACAACACAAAAGGCCTACTAAGTCCTGTCCAACCGTGGCGCGGAAGAGCGCGGCGCGAGCGGATCCGCGGTGCGGTACTGGTAGGTGTAAGGCGGCACGGCTAGGAGCAGATCCCAGTGTCGGGGTAGTGCAAGCTGGAGTACCCACTAGCGGCTCGGCAATAAGTCCACCAGGCTCCGGGCGCAGTCCAGAGGTGTACCAGGACAAATCCCCCCCCCAAAAAAGCCCTTGAACACATTCACTCCAAAATAGTTATGGGCCAGCAAGCTTCTTATCGATAGGTTAATAACACATTGGCATTGATTGGTTAATTAAATTACTAAAACTAACTTACTTAAATTACCTGATTAATAATTTCAACCTACAGAGAACATTAGATAACAACAGTTATCTCAGAAATAAATTCAAGTTTCCTTTATTATAAGAATAGTGAGATCATATCAATTTATACAACTTATTTGTGCCATTTCTATTTAATAGTAATATTTAAATTCTGTCATCAAATTTACTAGCAATTTTAAGTAAGCAACATCAATTCTCAGTAGCAATTGAAATGGACATTTAAATACAAATGAAAAACAACAATGAAACATTTAAAATAAACACATTAGGTTTTCGTTCGTTTGAAGGAAAGAAAATATTATGCCAGAATTTATATTCAGCTGATTAAGCAACAATACTCCTCTAGGGTAATTGATAATGAATCTACCTGTATTTATGCAATTTCTGGCCATAAAATCATGAGAATTGTAAGCTTGATTGTTCATATCAAAGGCTAAACACTGTAGAAAATAATAAACATAAATAAATAGAGTACCCTACATGTACACAGTATGATATTTAACATAATAGGCAGTATAATAACAAAAATTGCATTTATAAATTCAATGTGATATTAAAGACTTAATTATTAATAGCTGGAGGTAATAATTTACCTTGACTTTTATTACAAATAAACATTGATACATTAAGAAGAAACGTTGAAACTATTGTATCGTACTAACATGAAACTGTGACACATTAAATTAGGACTATAAACGGTCTTTTACAAAAATATATGTCAATCATGGTTGTAGTTTTATGCGACTTGTATGTATTTACTTAATTAAATACTTACTTTACTATAAAAGAGATTAATTTTCTTCGATTAAAGCATTTAAAACATTGCAGTTATAACAGTGCAAGTTGTGACATTAATTTTCAACATATTTACTATTTATAAGTTTACCTCTTTCTCTTAGAAATGTTGTCAACATAGTTAGCGTAATTGGTTTTGAAAACAAATACTTTAAACAAATTATTAGGTAAGATTATTAACTATTAAAAGTAAATGCCACGTTTTAGCTTTACATGTTCAATTCAAACCCTAACAGTTTTTTCCAAAGGCTCAGTTTGCGTGATTCTATAATCTTGAGTAGTGTTTTAAACTTTTAAAATTTGTATATTAAATTCACGTAAGAGTGACGAGAACTAAGGAAAATATATGGTAGTAGTTCACACCTTGGCCAATTTATTAGTCGGCTCCCGAAAATCCAGCGAAGCTGAAGGGCTCGTAGACACACACAGCAACCGACGCAATCCAGTCACTCGCAAAGCTTCCTCACTAATCAATCACCAGCTGTTGGTTATCAGTTCACCCTGCCGCAGCGTGTCGTCCGGTCCGTGCGGTGAACAGTCCACCGGAGATAAAGGTTACTCAATGGGCTATTTTTTTATGCAGAAACAGGCAAGAGTGACGTACGGGCATTGGTATAATTGGTACAATGTCGGCGCGCTACGACATTGATGAATTGAAATTTATATAATGTAGAGTGATCAGTTCTACATTATTTATTCCATAACTCACCATAAACTGCACACGTCACAAGATTGTACTAAAGTTTTCTTAGGAGCTAATAAGATAGAGAGTAAATAGTAACATACAACAAGGAGGCATGACCAGCAAACAACACAGGTAAAAACTGTACAAGACTGGAAATTGTAAGGCTAGTACACACTGTATAGCAATAGGACATAGAACATAGAGCCTAATGACAGCTATTTAAATAAGAAATAACAATAATTAATTAAATACTATAAAGGAAAAACAGTAAATAAACTATTACTGCAAGAAGGATTTGGTTTTTATTTTTGCCCCCCCACACCCATCTGCAAACAGCCTCAGTTTGGTTTTTCCAGTAAGTCAGTGTTTTGTAAAAAATGATAGATTCATGATGCAATCTCACTTGAGCCTTTCTTGTGAACGTCTTCTGTCCATAAGCAGCTGGTGCAATTTTCTTTGGTCAGTTTATCCTTGAAACTACCTTTTACAACGGTCAAGTTATACAGGTAGATTTGTCTTCTGTAATACACTTCTTGGTCGGGGATTTTCGGCATAGGTAAGTTCTTTTGGCAATCGAAAGAAAATGCTCAAGACTTCGGGTTCGTTTTCTTTCAAACAGTCACAAAAAATGCTTTAGCTCGTTTTTTATGAATGGCTCTCTGAACTATTGCATTCTGTTTCTTTTCCGGATCTTTCTCAAGCTTGATCCTTTCTTTGAGTTCAATACATAATGAACACATGTCCCAAACGTGGACTACCGAACCCAATGTTAAAATTTCGTTAAACACGTACCTGAAGTAACACTCTTTGACTTTTAAATGCTCTTCAACACCCTTGTTGTACAGTGAATGCAACTTCGCTATGTTAAGTTCAGCAGGTAAGTATTTACGCCCACTATTAGACCGGCAGTAGTGGAGAACACTACACGTCAGTGATGACATGAAGTTGATGACTGACTGTTTTTTTTTCATCGAATTCAGCTGACGTGTGATCCCCTCCTCTATTTTCATGAGGCAAGAAACCATTTTCATAAAATTTCTTGGATATTAAGTCAACACGGGATATTTTTTATTTGAAGTATTCCTAAGAATGCCTTTTGGCAGACGGGAACAAGATCACTTGATTCATTTTTTGAACACAAAAAACCTGGTGTGAATGACTTTTGATTTGTTTGTAGCGGTCTTTGGTCGCTTCCTTTGAACGGGTTTTTTTTTTATAAACTTCAAAAATAAAACTGTTTTGGGATTGCCGGTCTTTGTTTTTGTAAAAAGAAGTATGAAAGTTTCATACACTGTTGCATTTAGTCATCTAAAAGCTTTTCGTATGATGACCACATGTAGGATAGGTTGGTGCATCATGTGGTTGATATCTGTAAGAAAGGAAAGAAATGTAGAGAAATTGAAAATGAATGTTAACACTGGAAAGCTACCGGCAACACTAACCTCTCTCTTAAAAGAATACAACGATAACTTCAACATAGGCAGCATAAAAGGTAAAGTAAAACTAAGCGCAAATTCCTAAAGCTTTAAGAAATCCTCACGCAAGGCCTAGGCCTATTACCAAACAGTGGATGTCTTAATAGATTTGGCCCCCCTTTAAGAGTCCATTCTTATTTTTTTTATGCTGAAATAAATATTTTAAACCTCCCTTAAAAGCGTTTATGAGATGAAAGCCTAATAAACAACATTGACACACACACTAACCTCAACTTTTTAGCGATATTTCGTTTCCAAGTTTCTGGGCGATTAGGCCTTTTCCTGGCTTTTCTGGGTGACACCGGGGATATTACTTCTTCTGGATCCATCATCACTTCACTTAACTAATGCTATTTTAACACTAAATTATCTTAAAACAACTAATCAAGGCACATTCAGATACTCAATGCAAGAAAAGCAGACTGCATCTGACAGGCACAGATCGTAAGGTCACGTGACTCAACCGGGCGCTCCATTGGTCAAATTGGATTTTGTATACTTTGCATCTCAGACCCACTGAAAAGTGACTTGGAGTTTGTTAGCTTTGGTTCTAGGGCTACTTTTCAACATTAAAAACACACGTTTCTATGCTGTTTTTGCTGCTAAGAGTTTTATCATATTGAAGTAATGCCTTGAATGTATAAACATCCATCAAAACATTTGTTTTGGAGGTTGTAGCTTTTGCTTTTAGGCCCCACAAGTAATAGGTCGTTAACATCAAACTAATATTAAAATATGATGAAATAACTTACAATGTTATAAATTATACCACTGTAATAATTTTTACCTGTTGAAATTCACCATAAGTGTTTATTCCTTAAAAAGTTTTTTAATTTGGGGTTAATATAAATTTTTGGTTTCAATTTCTATAGTATATATTCTCACACCACCTGAGCCTCAATAAATCCTTAACCAACAAACCGTCTGAGCGTCAGATTGTTTGTGGAAACGTACGTCTTTTTCTGTACCTCTTCCGTTGCATTCTTTATTTATACAAATCCTATCTCGCAATAAACACATATGTTTTAGTAAAAGGCAATAAATTTATATTATTTTATTAAAATCTTTTTTTTATAAAAATATTATAGTATAATTTCAAACATAAATTATTGTTTTCATGTCTTTATATTTTTATAGGAGTTTTGTTTTTGTATTATTGTAGTCGTATTATGGACGGTTTAAGTATTTGGATACAAGAAATAAATATGCCTCATTAGTAACACATTGTTAAAAAATTCAATATATTTGTACTTATTTAAAATAAATTTTCCATGGTATAAGTAGTGTAAGTTAATGAATAAAGCAACTATCCTTTAAATTAAAGTTACAGAGACTAATTTGATCTTTTAAGTATGTTTCCTTATAATTGAAATACTTGATTTATACCACAGACAAACATTTTTAATATTATATGTTTATGTTTTGAGTTATAAACAAACAAAGCGCAATAGAAAATTATACTACAGCGTCTGATTTGAATACATTATTTGTATAAAAAGGAAAAAATAAATAATTTTTTAAGTTTTTACATAATTTTGAGGCATGAGATTTTGTAATAAGCTGTTTTAATTTAAAACATGCAATGGATATTTAAACAGTGTTCTAAACAGATGCAATGCACTATAATTGTTAGGGATAAAGTTACTTCAAGACTACTCCTTAGGTTCTAAGGAATGGTCGGGATTCTCATGCGAAAATAACGTGAATCTGATGGTCCTCTACGGCGTTTTCCCCCAAAATACATTAATATT
Organism: Homalodisca vitripennis; assembly: GCF_021130785.1. Taxonomy (NCBI): domain Eukaryota; kingdom Metazoa; phylum Arthropoda; class Insecta; order Hemiptera; family Cicadellidae; genus Homalodisca; species Homalodisca vitripennis. The sequence continues at coordinate 38,331,063 of NC_060214.1, forward strand.
TCCAACTGATGGAAATATACAAACTTTAAAGGTGGTGTAGATTCGAAATCAAGGTTCACTTTTCTCGTTCAACATCTCACGAATAGGATAAGAGATTAGGTTGATCACTTGTTCAGTATAATAGTATCATACAATTTTCTTGTCGTTTTCTGTTACCAATTATTACTCGTATATATCACCAATGTTTGCACTGATGAATGCGAAATAGAATGGTTCGTGAATTAAGGCAAAGTTTGCTGTTCAATTGCAATCGACATAACCATTATAACCTTTTTGCTATACATAGAAATGCCTTATAATGATTAAGAAATACACTTTAATTTCCGACTATCTGAAAACTGAAAATCCTGTCCTCTTATCTACCAAGCTGGGTGCTCATTTCCAAGCTTTTTAGCTTCCTTGGGCTGATGCACATTTTGGAAGTAGGCTATATTTAATCATTAGATCTATGAAGACCTATACAGCTTTTTTCGAGACGAAACATACAAAAAAATTAACAATACAAAATGACCACTTTAACTCAGTCATCATAGTAAAGAATCGTTTTAAGTTTATTATCTTAGTAAAACAGTTTGAATTTGCTGCTTTTTTAAAGGAAACATAATCCTATTATATATAGTTTTTTGATACACATTGAATCACTAAAAGTACTTGCTGCGCTGGGATTCCAACTTGGGTCTCTCACTTGCCGGGCGAGCATGGAGAAGTGCAGACGGAGAGATGGTGGGTTTACATTTAAATCTATCTTAGTGAGGAATAATTATCTACAAAAATTAATTAACAGAGGAAAAGAGAATTCCCAATATAGACTATTATTAACTGTACACACACTATGCTGTTATTTTTGTACTACGTAATGTTGTTATTATGGCAAGTGGAATTATTCCATCCAATAGAATGCAAAGACCAAAGAGTGAACTCAAAGGCTTTGTAGTGAGTTGACGCGTATAAACGATACAGCCATGGGGAAAGAACAAGGAAAAGGCGTGAGATGTTTGCACCTGCCGTTTATCATAGAGTCGATCCAGGGAAAGAAAAACTGTTTGAGAGCATACTTTCAAAATGTTATTATAACAAGTTGATATTTTTTTTCAAACAAATAATTAAACAAAATTGAATTGTCAGTAATATATGCCATAGGCAATTTTAATACACGTCACGAAGAATTAACAATATGTGATTGTGAAATCCGTAAATAATTATTTTTTTTAACAAAATGTATAATAAACGACGACTAGTAACATAATAAAATATGCAGGTTGCTCATGAAAGAGTACCGGTAGTGGGTTTCAATAATTCATACAAAGATAGTAAGAAAAATTTGAGATGTTACTACGAAGGGTATCTAAGCCTCCATTTCAACAATTTATTTACCACAGCAACTATTCTTCAATTTTTTTTTAGTGTGTAACTATGTTTTATGATAAAGAAAAGGTCAAGTTAATTTTGTTGTTGGCTGTGTTGAAATCCGTAATATTTCTTTAACACGCATTTCGACGCGTTTGCATAAAAGATACACCTCTCAATTACACTGTTAATATTTTTTTAACAGCCATGATTCAGGCATACAGTGATCTGAAAACCCAAATATGATCTTTGAGAAACAACGTTACTCACCTAAAGTAAATTCGTGGTGTACGGTCGTTGAAAAACCCTTCCTTCTTTGCAGAAAACAAAATTAATGAAATTGTGTAAAGTTTTGTTAATCAATTATTATTGCTTTCCTCCCCTTTACGAACTCGAAAGAATTTAACAATAATACAAGCAAAACTCCTGGAATGGGATTTACAGAAGCATTAGGTGAAAACTTTAGACATCGATATATAGTTCAAGGATGAGCCTTGATCTGAGCTCCAAGGAATCCAGGACTGGCAACTTGTGATTTTGTAACTTTTTCTTGTGAGAGTACTAAAAAAATTTTTTATGCTAAAAAATTCGTGAAGAACAGAGGAAGAGTTTAATGAGGCATTGGCAAACGTTTACGAAGATATGTTAGTTAACATTTGTGGAGAACTGGAATATCGATTGGATTATTCCAAGCGACTTGTGAAGACATATACATTTAATTAAAAAATAAGAATAAAATATGGTTATTATTTTTTCCATTTATAGGTTAACTACCCCAATATTTATTCCAGAGATATAATAATTATTATTTATAGGCTGCACTTTTTTGAAAAACATTTGGTCAGCTTAATTAAATTTCCGTCAATAATGTTGAGTTTGCTTTTTTGCATAGTCAAGGAAGTATGTAAAAAATTGTTTGTTTATGGCCATTTTAATTTACTCCCGGTCTAAGTAAAATGTTTTAAATTTTATAAAATGGGTATTAGTCTTTAAATTCATAGCAAAAGTTAAATAGTAAATTTGTCTTTGATATTTGCATGACACTACTGAGCAAACAATGCAATCTTAATATTTGTTAATAAGTACAGTTAAAAGTGTATTTTTTCTAAATATTTTAATCTTAATATATCTGGATATTTCTTACTTTGTGCTCAATAGCGGGTGCAGCAAAGATAGAAATAAGAAGTGTTGTTACTGCACAGTTATTTAGTTTCATTATATATAATATCTATATTTTCACAACCCTGTTATTCATTACGGGTTAGTATTATTTTCTCCCATGTTCTTGGAACTAAATCCTTAGCGGAATAATAACCTAATTGGCACGCGCAGTAACTTTTTATCTCTTGAACTATGTAGCACCTTTGCTGTGTTATCGTAGTCGGGAGCAATGGTATCACCTCCGGTCAACAATGCTATATCTACAGACACCTTGAACAGTGCATTGTGAGTAGGCACGTCAAGGGTTGTTTCCACTCTGCCCCACATACACGACTTGCCACCGTGTCATCAAATTAACCGCACTATTAAACGGCTATATTGAATAATTATGCGGAAAGTTCCGTAATGCAGTCAGTGGTGTTGGACTTCATCAAAATCAGCAAAAGTGCCATCACGTCTCATGGGATGCACTTGAAACATAGCAGTAAGCATTCTTTAGTTTTGTTTTTTCGTGTACTCATCCATCTTTAATTGTGTTGGAGGTATAAAAAAGTTTAGTTTTATTAAGCTTTATTCAGCTGATAAATGTTTTAATGTGTAAAATCTTGCCTTGACCTTCAATGTCAAAAGGCCTTTTGTAAGAAATAAAAAAATATTGGAAAATTTGGAGTTTCTTTAAAGAAAACAAATCTTTGAGTTTATCATCAAGTTTTTGCGTCCCCGCTTGATGTTTCTTTGATCCAATCTTCCTTTTCGTGCACCACTTTGGTGGCTATAATGACGACCCAAGAAGCTAACGCCGCGGTGTGTGAGGCGGCATCAACAAAAAGGGAAATCATTTTAAAGTATTATTAAAATATTAAGTTTATAGGCAAAATTCCAATGAACATTTGAACAACCAGGCTCACTCCGCAATATATAATTTTACTTCATTATTATTATATTTAGGCAGCAACGTGGAAAGTCATAATTTTATTCTAATATCTTAAAGTGGTGCTTGCGTGTTTTATTTGCCATAACTTATAAGTAAACTTTGCAACACCAGGTATTTATTACTCCGACCTCAGAGATATCCATCCCGTCCATGCGGTATATTTTATCAAGCATACTCTATGCTTTGAAAAATATAATGTTATAAAACTGAAAATACTATTTAAAATAATTAAAAAATGGCTGTTCTCAAATAAAAAAATGTTTAAGCAGAATGATTGATTCCATTTAACAGGTTTTGTCAATTATTTAAGAACATATGTTTGTTGAACTGCAACTTTGCTTAGGGTTTTGCTTAGCACGTAAGTATTTTTGAAATAGAATTTGATGTGAACCAGGGACCATTAGAATGTGCAAGGTAAAATTTCAGTAAAATTGGACCAGCAATGTTTGCGTGATTCATTAACAAACACGCAAGTACAAACCGAGATTTTAGATTTCTATATAATAGTATAAATTTAAAAGCACTCTTTGTCCCAATTTTTATAAATGAACAATAACCTAAAATCATGTTCCAACCCCCACTAATTCTTCAAGAAAAACCATGCATGTAAAGACGTTACTTTATGCAGTTTTATTAAGCGTTCCTTATTATGTGTCGTAAATTAATTTTCCAAAGGTAACCAAGACAATGGCAACAATAGGAGTTCTGTACATTACTTGTATTATTAAACGGGATTGTTCTGGGATTCCTTGAATTTATAATATGAAATAAAATATATCACTAACGACGGTGACCTCGTTATATTTACAATATTTTATGCAATCAACAAAATTTTGACCCCGCGTGACAACAGAATACGCTTTATAAACCCTTCAACCCCAAATTACCTCTAATGTAGCTGGAAGTTCATGCCAATGTTTTTTTTCAATTATCCTAATGCCTTTACTCAAAATCATTGCATTTATTTTGTTCCAATGTAAAAAAAAATAATGTTTCATAGAAGTTTGATGTACCGATCACATTACGTTTTATGTGTTTGTATCTTTATACATAATTGTATAAATGGTTGCACAAAACACTATACATAATTAAGGAGAATTTATGTTAAAATATTAAATCGCTATACGTATTTTTCCGGTTATAAGACTCTATTTTTTTTTTATTTTGTGCTTATATTGTACACAGCATTAAAACGGAAGGTATTAGGATTAGCTCACAATGGACTTGTTTTATATCTATTAAATAAAGATGTTCATAATCACATGTTGAATATATATTAGAGCTTCCTTTAAAATTATATGAACCGTATAACTTCAATTGCCGTATCTAAAATTGAAGGTAAGTGTACTACTTTATATTTTATACTATACATCGTGTTACAAGAGATAAAACTAAAAAATGATTTAAATGCAACCTGTTAATGATGTATTCTAGCGTTGAGGATTAGGGAAATACGATTGTAGATAAGTCCCGCAAGTAGCTTATTTCAAACACGCGAACCGCTATTGGGTAATGGCTCACTGAGCGGTGTGCTTACTCACTCGAGTTAGTAACTAATAACTTCATATATTTAATTTAGTATCCGAATTCCAATTTTTGTGGTTACTTTAAGGGTAAATTTTGACAAAAGAAGAGTAATCAAGCAACTTTCCTGTTACCTTCTTAATATTTATACTTTTTAAGATATAGTGTATTGTTTAGGATGAGTTTCAAAGAAATTCAATTTATATCAAGTTATGAAAATTGATTTTATGAATCTAATTTGGTACACGCAATATGTATATATACTTTTTCAAGTAGGTCAAAGATACAAAAAGATAAAAAAATCATTGTACATGTTTTAATTTTCGGGTTAACTTAAAACCTACAACCATTCATAAGAAGCACACTGATTAATAAAAAAGACAAACAAAACTCAAATCAATAGTTAATAGCACAATAAAAAAAATTGTATCACTCAAATACCATAAACATCAAGTTTTACATTTTTGCATAGATTTATAAAAATTATTTAAAAGAGGGAGAAGAGAATCATTTTTCAGTTCATCTCATCTGGTTGCCTTGGTTTTAACATTATTTAATGTGCTATTTAAACATTTCTCAAACTAATCAGATTAGTATTTTAATTGGGATTGGTTCTAGAAATGGTAAATTAATTTTATTTTGAAGTTTATTTAGATTTTGTTAAATTGCATGTGCAGATTACAGATATCTCATAATTGTGATTAACTACATCAAACTGATGATTAGATATTTCCAATCTGAATATATTTTATTAAAATTATGCAAAATGAAGAAGTTCCCAGTGGAACCTGGAACTCCCAGTGTGACTAAGCGTCCAGAGGTCGGGAATTCTTATTGCCGGGAAGCTCTCTGCGACCCGAAATTCCCTGTGTTTTTAAGCATTCACAGGGCAGGAACTCTCACTGTCCGAAACCCCTCAGTGACCGGAAACTCATGCCACAAAGTCTCCAGAGATGGGGAACTCACAGTTTACCTGAAAGTCGAGAGGTCATGCAAGTCTCTGTGTCGGGAAGATCTCAGCAATAGGAAACTCCAAGTGTCAGTGAAAATCCAGAGATCAGGAAGCTAAAATGTTAGCCAGCGCCCAAGAGATCGACAACTGCCAGTGATATGAAGCTTCCCGTGGCATAGGGGATCTTTCACAAGCCAGCAATTTCTAGGGGCAAAAACTATCATAGTCAATAATATTCCCAGATTGCAAAAATATGTTTTATTACAATTTCCCTATTAACGTTTTATATTGTTAACTTTTATCATAAAAATTCGTTAATTTAACATGAAAATGTAAAATTAGTATAGTAAAAAAATATTATTTACAATTTACTAACTATATCATACATTAAATATATAACTATAATTTTAAAAATACTAAATTATTTTTATTGTCTTGCAATATTTGCAATCATTCCGAAAAAAGTAATAGTAATATTCTATAATCTCAAACACTTTGGTAACGCTTTCATTTTGATATTATAATTGAACTTATATAATCAGTTAAATATCAGTATGAAGATTGAAAACCATTTGAACATATTACAATGTGTATTGTGATAATGCAACAATTAACATTATCCTACTGCTAAATGGATGACTGATTAACTACTATTCGTTTTATTGTGATCTCCTGTGAAACATTTTTTTAAGTTCTCTTGATATACATTATTTCTTGAAACGGATCTTTGAGGGTTCATGTTGGTTGACTTAGAATTCTTAATGATTTTTATTATTATAATGTATCATTAATAGAAGCAAAACTTACTTATACACTCACCATGATGGACAATGTATCCATTATTGGATTGTATTAGTTACACAGGAGTTAAATCATTCAAACGAACAAGGTGTGCTGAGGGCCGAATAAATATTTTAGTTAGTTCTGAGGGTCGATGCTAGAGCAGAGCCACGTATCTTTGGGCGTTAACGTTGAAATCAAATTTAAACTCTTTATTAGATATTTCCATTCTGAATATATTATTACAATGATACAAAATTAAAAATTTTCCAGCGTGGACCTGGAACTCCCACCTGACTTCTCATTTCACTGATGGCAGTTCAAGCGCTTACTTTTGCGTGCTTCAATTTATAGAATACAGAGGGTTTTCTCTTATATAACTAATACACGCTTTTACATTGTTATTATTAAGTAATACATTATACTCGTATAACTAAGGGGTACTAATATACATACCGTCTAATAAAGCAAAGTATTTTAAAGTGGGCAAAGAATTCCAAGAGATTTTTACAATTAGACTTCAACCACACCTATCTCCCTCTTAATTTTTCCTGATAACGCTCTTCCTGCTGATAAAAAATAAAAAAATAGACCTTTGTAATTCACCCTAGTTGCACTAAGTGTTTTAGCATTGTAATACCTACGTAAATTATACTTGATAACCTTTTCAAATATAATTCAACATGGATTTCCGAAGTTCTAGCATAGAAAACCAAAGTATATGCATACGATAGCTTAGATAATTTTTTTATGGACCAAGTTCACACTTAGATTAACTTCAGGCTAATTCCGTTACTTTCTTATTTTCATATAAATTTAAAATCAAAAATACTACAATTTTCCACGCAATTAAAAACAGAAAACCAAACTGAGTTGAGGTTTTAAATACTTTAAGTGTGGAAATTAGAATGTGTGATGGAAAAAATTATATGTCTAAAAATCATTTATGAAATTTTACACATGACTATCGTAAATAGAACATTTCTGCACAATTTGGTGACCAACCACCTATTATTTACAGATTAATTAACCCTTCAGAGTTTTGAATCCTGAATATTTAATTTCACTCTTATTACACTTCTTTGAGTTATCCTCTTTATAAAGAGGTGGTGTGATTTAAAATTTACTTTGGTGGGAACTGTTTCTGACTTTTGGTGGGATACAAAACCCAGTCTAGAATTTGCTATATAGGATCAATAAACATAGCCACTACTAATGAAGTAGTCAACATTGAAAGGAAGGGGGTATTACATGGTCCTTTAAAGATGCAAGATTGAGGGGAAACGTTGTTAATTCTGTCATTATAATTAATATAACAAAGGCTAAGATCAAATTGTGATGGATTTAGTTTCACAGTTTTAACTATCTGGAAAAAATAAATTCTCCAATTACTAAACTGCAGATAAACTAAAAGGAAAGAAAAATCTTTATAATAGTATAAGTAATAATCTGTTATTTTATATATTTTAACATCCTTACATCCCAAAAGATTAAATTTCTTCTTAATTAGAAAGCATGAATTCAACATTAAATTATGCCTAATCAACTGACAGTGCTTAATCAACCAGTGCAACATAGCTATTGTATAAGGATTGATTAAATATGAACGTTGAGTGTAGCTCATATTCACCTCCACCTTATACATCTGAAATCAGAAGCTGTCACCGACCTGACTCATGCTCATCTGAGGAGATCCCAAACACTTCAGCGATGAAGAAGCTCAATATTGAACTCATTGCATTGTTTCTACATAAGAGACACCTAGGCTATAATAATATAATACAATCTTAGTGAATATTATTGTAATTGTCCAATTAGATGCATAATTGAGTGGAATACGATGTTTTAAGTACGATCCTAAAGCACGGTGAAGAAACCGAGCCTTCCACACATAATAGCGTAACTAAGGGGAAAATGATGAATTGAAATGATTTATTATATTTTTTTTAAATAGCAATGCCAATACTTATAGGATAATATAAATAGATAGTACAGTAAACATATAAAACATGTGAAATTATATGTGGGTATAAGGTACTAAACTATTACAACAGTGTTCAAGCAGATTGGCAACTAATAGATCTCATAGACATAATAACAAAAAGTTAGTAAAGCAAATTAACAATTCACTAGAAAAGGCCTATAACAAGAATAAACTATGACAAAGTATAACAATAAATTAACAATAACAAGAATGTAGAAGACAAAACAAAGGGAAAGCAACTATAACTAATGACTAAACTAATTTGAACTTTGAAAATCATGTGATTTATGTGTGAGTTATATACAGGGCACGTGTGTGTTTTTATCAGACAGTGAATGTTCGTAGAAGGAGTCATGTTTGATGAGATGAAAGACAAATGTGATCAGCTGATTTAATATAAATTATGAGTTTAGCTTCAGTTCACATACTTCTAGTGCAAAACTTGAACTTTTACACAGCTATAGACTTTATTTGTAGAATCTGGAGTCATTTTTGTCTGAAGAGATCCAAAAGATGTCAGTGCCGAATAATCTCAAATTGACTCTTTTTATACCTTCGGAATAAGATACACCGAGACTACAAAATATAGAGTAATCTAGATGAAAATAAAGTAATTTAAACTTCTTCGCCACCGAATATTTTTGGATTTCTTCAGACGAACATGAATTCTGATTTCAGGAATCCAGTCTGTGACGGGTCTGATGTCAGACGCTGCACAAAGAGGAATGTGAACTGGAGTTAAACTAAAGATTTAAATTATAAAATGAGGGATGGTAAATAAGTAAATGAGAAATAGGAACGAACAAGTTCTTCAGTTAGGCCTATCTTGTGGAATAACTAGAAGATATTAGACCAGTAACAATGTTATTAACTAAAAACTAATTAGAAAAACTACAATTTTGTTAAAGTATGCATGTAAAAGAGAACATTGTTTAATGAGTAAGGTTCACCATACCTTAATATAACATATTCTATAACTCAATTTGTTCATGAGATATCCAACATAGAGCAAGGCTTCACTGATATTTAGTCAAATCTCATTCATCACCGAACTCTTTGTTTTCTATGTAAAAATTATGAATTTAATGTAAAACCTAAAATTTCAATTATTTTTTTAGGATTCTTCACTATGGATCAGCCAAATACCATACGAGACATACACTTGCCTATATTAATTTGCAACTTCATGCAAAATTTAAACCATAACCGAATTCATTCCAGAGATATCTGGCTGGTAAACTGACAGATATACCAAAGAAACCGGTAAAAAGCATTCAAACTCTTAATTCAGTCTGTGACAATTTTTGAAATGACACATGTCTATCTATCATACGATAAACAAATATAAAGGATGGATTGACAACAAACAAGCTTTTCTTAGACTCAAGGGAACGTGTAATTCTGTATGACAGACACTAGTATCCCTGGAGAACACTGTATATGGTTAAGTGTTTTCACAATTTTGCAGCATAAACAAAAATATCACTCTGATTTGGTTACATTACTGAAACATTTCTGATTAACTATTTTAACGGAAAATTTAAAAGTTTATTAGAAAGCTACTGTTAGCTGAATACCACTCATGGATATTTATTTGGTTTCCAAATATCTTTATATAAATCTTTATATATATATATATATATATATATATATATATATATATATATATATACAATGTTATTACTTACTCCACATTATAGGGTCATCTTTATGTTAGAATAATTAATAGTGAACTAAAACAATTTTTTTGAAAATTAATTTTGGTTTTATTTCATACACGCGTTTCAGTAGGCCTATAAACCATCTTCAGTGTCTACATTAACCTCTAACTATAAAATAAATAAATAAACAACTAAATATACACATATGGACCATTTAAACAGATGTTAAATTTATATGACACAGTTGTAATTTTGATTAATATTCTGTGCTTAATATTTTATCAAGGATAGGATTTGTCTTATATTTTAGATTAATATTTAATATGTTGTGAGGATCTTTGTTATAATATAGATAAATATCTTTCGTGTTTAACTTTTCTCCTTTCCTTTCGATATCCCAAATTTCCATGTTCTTTTCAATATTTTTGTAGCTATGTCCAGTTTCTAATAAATTTTCAGCGAAATTTGATTTTATTGTAGACATGTTATTTGTTTTCAAAGCTTGTGAATGTTCTTTATACCTTTTCTTGAAATTTCGGCCAGATTGTCCAATATAATAACTTTCACAGTCACTGCAGTTAATTTTGTACACTCAATATTGTTTTTATAATTCTAGTTTTTCACCTTTTTGGTTTAATTTGTTTTCAATAAGTCTGAATGTACTATTTTTTGTTTGGTAACTGATAAAAAATTTTGAATTTTTGAAAGGTTTTTCGAACAGCTTTGTTTATTGTAGTATTGAAAGTTACACATATATATTTCTGAATTTCATTATTATTATTAGGATTAGGTAATATTATGTTGGTTTTATTGATTTTTCTTGTTTTATTCTGAATCCTTTGTCTACAATATGGGGTTGATATCCATTCTTGACATCTAGATATTTTATGATTCTTATTTTTTTGTTTGTTTTATTCTCATCACTTATTGGTATACTTAACATTCTGTTTATCATTGAGTAAATATACCAATGAGGAATGAGAATACAGCTTACAAGCCTATTTACTTAACTAAGAAAATCAGTTACAAATTATTGAACTAGCAATCAATTTCACATTATTTGCTAGAGCATAAAGTAATATGAAAATTAAGACACATTAATAATTAAGATTTTCATTATCAACAAGAATTGTTATTATGACCCACCAAACATTATACTGTAATAAATCCATATGTATGTGTTTTTATTAAACCTATTTTTTCCAACTATACGAATGATTAAAATGTTACGTCTTTGAAAATTGAACTTGCAAAGTTAAAGAAACATATCGGACTGCTGACAGAGTAACACTATTAACGTTTATTTTTACTCTTGCATTGAACAATTTAGAACACATCAATAATTCAAATAGCTGTTGATCGTTAGTTTCCGGATGGCGTCGCGTCGATGTATTGACAGATTTCACTTTCAACGGTGACAAACATAATCAAAACTAAATAAAGAGGAAAAGCATATGTGAAAAACCTATTGACACGTTTTAAAGATTTTTTCCCGACGAAAACATCAAGTCTTTATGTTTTAAAACTAATGATTATTTTTCTTAATCAGCAATTAGTAGGTAATATTTCTTTCATAGTTATTTGTAGGTCATTATACTATAGTAATCTTAAATATTACTAACATATTTTGTACTTATAGTGCCGTCAAGTTTAAGCCTAAGTCAAACTAGTCTAATTAACATTCCTGAAATAGCGAAAGCATAATTTTCTTAAACGAAGAGATTGAAAGCAAACAAGATTTATCAACGTTTAATCCCATTTTTAATTATTTCATCATCCTTAAACTCTTTTAAAATGAATTCGTAAGTAAGTATTTACGCGATTCGAATATATAATTATTTGTTTAAATTAGTGATTTTTGGAAAATATATTAGTTAGTACTTTATTTACTTATTAGTTTATCATGTATGAAAGAAATTATGTTGCGTAAAATTAGATTTTTGGTATATACATTAATTGAATAACTAATCATACATTTTGATACAAAAAAAGGAATGTCTTTGCATGAAAACTAAATTATTTTACTTGAGTTAAAGCATTTACACTCAAAAACGTTTAAGGGCCTACAAAAACTATAAACTTATATTACAACTGTACGTTCCATAAATGTGGTAGTATTTTTATGGAATCTCTAAATATAGTTACATTTATATAAAAGTACAGATTGTATCAGCCTACAATCATCATTCGCAGATACATGGTATCTCAATATAGAGTTTTCTGTACCATTCCATAAATTTGATAAACACCAGAACTTTATCTATTATTATTCCTTGTTTTATTTTTCCTATACAACATATAAATAATTGAAATGTTAAAAAAAAGTTTGTAGTGAAAAATTTCACGTCTAGAGGCCAATTTACGAAGAGCAATACACTTTATTCTATTCTATTAAACGAGTGGCCATAAACTGTTTGTGGGTAGGACTTCAACGGTAGGACTTAACGTTAATGATCTTCTCTAATTTATGTGAACATACTGTTTCTGTGCCAAGTTTTATTAGTCTAGTTCTATTATTAAATATTAAGCCAGTTAAGTGTTTACCGCCTTGAAAAAACATGATATTTAGGCAAATGTTTTGATTCTATTGGTTTAGAAGACCACGTAGTGGATAAAGGTAAGAGTACAAGAGTTTCCTGAAGATATCGACATGAGGATTATTCTAATCGAAAAATCCCTTTTAAATAATACAAAATAATGTTTCCACTTACCGCAGATATTTTAATTATGTTGTACGAGTATAATGAGCTATGATTGCGTTGTCAGCAAATGACTTCCGCAATAAAGTACAAATAAACATGTTGGAAAGCCCACCGTTAACCTTACTCAATGTATGAGCAATGAGTAGGAAACTTATAGACGAATCTCTGAACTTCACTCACAATCCTGCTTTTTATACCGGAGAGTATTTAGTTATTTAAGTTGTTATATTAGTAGCTATTTTTTTAATTAGGCATTTTCGACCTACATCTATAGAGTTAACTTTCGATTTCGATCTAGATCTAAGTGTCTGATTTCTCGTGATTTTGCATAACTGAGGAAGCTCACATTTTGTCCAGGGCAGTCTCTTTAACACGGGAGTTGAGACGGCTCCATCATCATACATTGGTACTTGACCGTTTTCACACTTCCCTTTTACTACTCACCCTCCTTACTTCCTATCCTGGCCATGGATCATGGAGAAGCCATGTATTCTGTGCTTCAACAACGTCAAAAAGTATCATCCACATAGAGTGATAACAAAGTTTCAATCCCTGACTCTCTCAACTGAAAACTTCTTCTCTTGAGTAAATGATTCGTCATTGCACACTTTTAATTTAATGTAATAATTAATTATCTTGCGTGTTAACAAACTAGGAATATAACCCACCACGTGTCGCGTAACAAGCTCACTGAGGTTGTAAAGAAAACTTTAAGTTTGAAGGTCATTCAATCCTATTTATGCAGGAAAAAGAATTTGCAAATCCCGCTGGTGGAGAAATGAGAAATAGTGCTAGCCTACTGAGGGAAATGCCTTAAATGGCCAAATATAATATACGGAAATGAATCGTCATAGAACTTGATTTGCGTATTACGGAGATTAAACTACGTGCAAATTTTCATAAATATAAGTTAGTTCTATTCGAGATATCGTCCTTAGAAACAGAAATTAATTTTTTCAGCTCCATGTGTGATGCTTCACTATCGCTCAACAAATTATTCCGTAGTCAGTCAAAGCAGAATTGAAGGTGAAAATCGAGCTTCCTGGTTCAAAATATTATTTTTAATTATCAGTTACAATAGTTCTGTATTTAATATCTATTACTGACAATGGAAAGTTTAATGTTATATGTTACAAAATGAGTAACACGACGTTTTTTGGGATTGAAATCTACCCTTTTTTTAAGTAAGGAGATAATTAGTACAAAAAAAAAAAAAAAAAAAAAAAAAAAAAACGGAGAGAGAGAAAAAAGAAGAGAAAGAAACGTCATCAAACGTACTCGAATAATACTTGAAATCCAGAGAGGAGAAAATGTACCCAGGCAAGTCATGAGCACTAGAAGTAAAGAACAAATCATATGAAGAGCACATATATACACATACAAACACAGGAAAAAGTAGGATACTGGAACCTTTATTTTATTTCGCTTTTATATGCTACCTCCTCACCAGAGGAAGACGATAGAGTTCAATCTTTAAAACCTTGTGATATGCATTTTTTAATAAATGGCGATGGAAAATGACCAAAATCCAATATTAGCGTAGTTTGTTTTCAAATTCTTGAAGGTTTCAACGTTCTCAACGATGTGCCTTATTGATAATTTATTATTAATCTTATTTAAAACATGTTTACTCTAACTTCTCAGTTGTAGATTAGTAAAAATAAATCTCACAACTAATAGAAGTTTAGATTAAAAGTAGGTAATCATAAACTTTTTAATGTTTATTACATGGAATATAGAGCCCATTTTCGACCAAAGTATGACATTTCATATTTTTACTGATGTATGGATTACCTGAGCGTGTTATATATGTTGACAAAGCAATCCACGGATATTATTTAATGCATTTTTTGATGTGCAATTGCGTGTAAATATTTAGTGTAGTATCAATGTAATTCTCTTTCCATTTCTAGATTCGAAATGAACCACATACTTTGGTATAACTATTATATTAATTAGAAGAAACAAGCACAATTATTGCGTATTTTCCCCATGCTACATAAACGAAGTACATGAAATTGTAAGAGAATGAGCTAAACAAGATTTTGATTACAATTTAACTTTTTTAATTAATGCAAGAGTGCAATCATGCATTGGTTTTTCATCCTTGTGATACAATACACACATTTCACAATATATACTTCAGTAACCAAATATTTCAGGTATCAGAATTGGAGTTTAAAATGCTTCAAAATAAATTTCTAACTCAATCAAAGCGCATTATTGAATATATTTTAATTAAATACGATTTTGATTAAGCATTGATAAATCGAATTTTTCTCAATTCTTTATCTAAGGAATGGTTGGCGTCACTACAGAGATGTAAATGTCAAATGGTTTTTATCTTAAGATTAACTTTACTTCACATGGTGTAGAAATATTCCTTTCAAAATACTTACCCATATGCAGAATTACGGTAGCACCTTAGATGGATTTGAATACATCAGGTAAACTTATGAACGTATTAAACAAACTGAAGTGATGGGTAATTTGTTTTTATAACCACTGATTGTACGTAAATTCCTGTAAATTACTTAGTCATTACAATACCGTCTTCACATATGGACAGCGATAAGGTAGTTCATTCGGGTTTGGGATTGAACACATTTCTTGCAATTTTAGAGAAAAAATGGGTTCAAAACTTTAAACAAATTTTAAAGACAATAAAAGGACATTTTTTGAAAACTTTTCACTGTATGAGGCGATAAAGAATTTAATATTCTTTAGAATAATATTAAAATAAAAAAAATCTGTTCTTGAATAATATGTACGAGTAATTGAAATTTACTCATGTTTTTACTGGAAACATATCATATTTCTTCTTCCATTTTCCATCTTCAGCCATTTTTATGTGGCATTTATATTGCGGCATTGCTAAATTAAATTTTTAAATACCGTAAACTTGAGTAAAATATTTAATAAATGAGATGAAACTTCGAGCACAAATTGACTGAACCTTATTAACGGCATACAAAGCCGTAAGTACAAATTAATGTGTTAAAGCGGATAATATTCGGTTTTGTGCGTTTATACCTACTTCCACATATCAAGACAGTTCAAGTGATCAGCTGTGTGTTGTGTTCCTAGACACAAACTGATGGGTCAGCCATTGTTGTGTTGCTGCAGTAATAGAGACTGATGACGAAACTGACCCGCCCATTTGTATGGATTCAACCCGACAGCTGACTAATTAATATCTGCACATTGAACCCCAATTACCTGCAAATATTCCAAAGGTATCCCATTGTTTGACACACACTGAATTTTGTAGTGTGTTAAGTCCTTGACTTAAACTACATGAAGTAAATTAAAACCTGTTACTATTCACTGGTTGAGTAACCTTACTTTTAAAATAAGTTCATGCAAGGAATCAACAAGATGAAAATATAAATAACACTATTAAATTATACACTAATAACTTTTAAATTAATTTTGAAGTTCCATTTTTTACAAAACATAATTGGAAAGAGCTACCACAATTCCAGAATAACAAATGTTACATGTTACAAGAATGTATTTTACATGAACTTCAACTTGATGTTACTATAATTACATTTTAAAATTTATTGAATGATTTGCAATATAACATTTTGATATGATTTGGTTAGGATTTGAATAATTGGAACAATCAATGAATTCCAGTCAAAATCAAATTGATTGTCAACAATCAAAAAACCCCGTCAAAATATTATGTAATATATTAAATTATTGATAAATATTTCGGTACATTTTTATACCCCATAGAGAGCTATTTCAATCAAAAACATTTATTTATTCGGCGCTTAAAAAATTACATTTTCCTATATACTCGATATATTTACATATCAGTAATTAGAAAAAGTCAAAATTTGATATTATGAAAGTTTTTTTGAACCACTAAATAAACAAAAATTTGGTTTTGTAATGTTTAATAGGACACTTTAACGCCTCCTACATCACATAATGGATGTGTGTTAATATCACACAAATATAAACACACATAGATTTTAAACTACACTCTTCCTGTTATTTTTCTGTCATAAGGACAAAGGATATAGTAGTGTATTTTCAACAAGTATGGTATTAAATTTTAAACATGTATTGAATGTAACGGCCTACACTCTTTATTTCGGTTGTTTTTATAGAATAGTTTGATTGTTTTTTATCCTAATTTATATCAAAATTATATTAATATTTATTTAACAAAAAAATATGATTTATATTATTTAATTCCAGTCATTTCGTCAGTAAACAAATAAACAACAGATGTAACTATTTTGTTGAGAATTTGAAAAATAACGATGAATATGAGGGAAGTTACTGTGATTAAATTTCTAGATATAGATGTGGGTTTGAGTCTATGCCTTCACTAAAGCGGTTTCCTCATGTATACCGCCATATATCACTCTTTGTTAATTTTTTATAAATTATTGTTTCGTGCCATAAGTATATAATGTAGTAGATGGACTTAAATATTTTTATATCTAAATATTCTTCTGTCTCGTTTTGGTCACAGCAAAAATATCTTGAGGTCTGTTAACAAAACAATCAGAATTGTTCTTGAAATAGAGGAGTGTATGTATAAACTTAGTGATCGTTACCTGTATTTTTTATATTCATTGTTATATTCCCTGTATTGTGTTATTTGTTTATTTTCTTATTTTGAGCCGAAAATTTTTCGAAAGAATAAATGAAAAAAATATTTGTATGAATTGGATGGCTATTATAAATTAGAAGGAAAAAGGTGCAAGAGAGACAACGGACGACGTACAGAAAACAATATTATAAACTAGCCAGTATTTCAGCCAAACGGACAGTCTGGAAGATGTAAAGTGTAACATTTATTTAAAAATTACAAAACATCGTCTATAGTGTAAGGTTATATGATAATAACTGACAAGCTAAACAAAAAGTGTTAAGTCTTTGAGCCCAGGCGACCGTTCTGGAAGTTTATCAAGTGCTACATTTACTGACTGAGTTAAAATCTTTTATCATATTTTTTTTTTTCTTTTTTGTATTTTTTTTTTCGTGCCTCGAGGCCCCCTTGAGAAGCTGATCATGCTTCTATGTAATCTTGCGATTGGGATTCTAAACTGGACTTTCATTACCTGTTGATCTACACGAGTCTTAAAGAAAATTCTTTAGTTATAAGTGAATAAAAATTTGTTTAAATGTATTCTTATAGTATTTAACTACCTTTATATTGAGGCTTGTGGGGTTTCAGGTATATATTTGGAAATATTGGGGTCATGATACAATACAAGGTTTACTTGTGGTCAGGCTTACACCTGCCACATGGATTTAATGAAATTTGATGTTTATCACTTAATCTGAACAAGCGAAAATATATGCCAAGAACAGGAAATTGGAGGTCACTAACTGAAATTGTCTTAACATTTGGGTAAAGGGGATAATTAATTTTCACCTAGGAGAGGAGGTTTAGAAAATCTTTTATTACTCTAAATCCTAAAAGGGACGGTGAGTGCTTTCCTCTTGTAGTTTGAGGATGGAGCGCCGAAAATATCCACCTTCCGAACCACCATTCTACAGCGTGTATTTCGACATATGGCTGTAGTTATTGGCCCACTTGGGTATCCATATAAGATTATCAGATATAAGTAATACATCGGTTTTGTATTTTTGTTGCTGTACCGGTGTTGGTTTAACTGGAAGTTATGAACCGTTACAGAAGTGAACTGTCCTGGTGGCCAAACGATAACTGATCTTGTTTAACTCGTAGCTTGAATTGTTGGAGAAGGCTTTAACGTAAGGAGAAGACTCCTATACTGGGTTTTTTTTGACTTGTAAAAGAAGTGAAAAAAATAAACGTCTCTCAAAATGTGGAAATGACTAAAATAATGCCCAATATTCCACATTATAGTTAACAATAACTGAAACTCGATGAGCAAAAAAGCGTGAAAATGACTATTAAAAAATATCAAAGAGTCTTCTTTGAAGTTGGTTATTTCTGAAAAGATTATCCAGCCGCTTGGTATTTATATTTCTGTATCCATTTTTTCATCTGCGGATTTGCATGCGGGGTAAATTGGTTTAGGGTTTCCAATGCTGGTTCGAGTGAAATTATTTTTTTACCAATTGGAGTTTACCTTGTTTACCTCGATCAAGTAAATAGGCTACGTTTTAAAAATATTAGTTATGGCCATTTTAATTTATGCGTTCTATTATTTTTTCCCATAGTTGATACTACTATTTCTCGATTTTAACACTATATTACAGATCCGAAAAAGCTTATTTTGTTCAAATATAAAAATTAAGATGGATTTACTGTTTTCTAATTCATCGTATAAAGTGTAATTGGTACTTTCTTAAAATCTAGTTTTTTAATATTTGCTGAAAAGTGTACAATTTAAAGTAAATTAACAAGGAGACTATTTACGTGTTGTTTCTTATTATAAACTGAAAAAATATTTAATAATTTAACTAAATTTAGAGCTGGTTTTGTAAATATTCGTATTCGCAAGTCAAATTCGGAATAACCTTTGATTTGGGACATTTTATAATGTAGATAAGTATTACATAATAACTGAAATCTAAAAATGGTCTGTCAAAAATATGGTGGATTTTATTAGACTATTTACACAATATAAACGTAAAGAGAATTTTAATAGTAGTTAGATGTATTATATATAATGGGTTTTTTGCTTTAAACAATGTTTACACAGAAACGGTTATTACATTTGACACGTTCCTTTCCATTAATTTCTATACCTTTTGAGAGTATTATAGGATTTTCAATACCAGTATGGCGTAGACTGGAGGGATTCCGGAAATAAAAACAGGCCTGTATTCATACAAAGAACCGTATGAATGTCTATCTAAAAACTTAACTACAATCGGTGAGCTAGTTTACTCGTGAAAGGAAAAACCATCAAACAAAAGGGTTCTTCCACATTTATAATTATTAGGGATTAATTAGACATGCCTATAGTATAATATTATATTTTAGACTCCGAAATGCCATCATTCGCTCATGTAATTCATGGAACCTTTACATTGCGCTCAAAAGGGGGATTTAAGTACAAACAAGTAGAGCTAAAACTTAGATCCGACACAAGTTTTGATGGACGTGTGGCAAGTCGGTAATCAGGTAAAAATGATCCATTGTAGTTTCAGTGTCCACATGACAGTCTTGGTGCGCCATTGTGTCAATAACAGCGTATATCACCCGGGGGTTCCATCTGTGATGACTGATAAACTGATGGGTTATTTGTTTTATATTATTGATTTCAATTGGTTTTTTTTTTATTATTTTATATATAGTTATTATTATTGAGTATTGTCTTTGATTTGTTTATTTATCGATTTTGTTTTATTATTTATTTTTAGATATTCATTGCATTTCCATTATTTTGATTGTATTTATAATAATTCATTCAATTACTTAATTTTAGAATGATTTTTTAATGTTATTTGATTTTATATGTTACTTGTTATTTTATTATTTATGATTTATTGTTTTATTAGTATTATTAAGTATGTGTATTTAATGTGATATATATATTCAATTGTTATTGGATATTTATTGTTAATTGTGTAAGTGAATCTTTATTATTTATAATTATTTAATTATTGGATTTTTATATTATTATTTTACAATTATATTGAGATTATTATATTGATTTATTTTAAATTTTTATGATATTGGCTCTGAATTTGTGACCTTGAAACTTAATGAAAGTTTCCACTCTTATCAAACTCTCCACAACTCCTCAGGGTTTACCTTGTTTTTTAGTTTGAATTTGTTATTTGCTACCACTTTATTTTCAAATAAATTGTAAAATTGTGCTTAATTTTAAAACGAACCGTCGAAATTATTTGAAAAAGTGGTACAGTGGTTGTTTAGTAGCTATGCAATAATTTGCATATTAATTTTTATTGTTGATTATTGATGTACAATATGAAAAATGTGATTTAGTACATTAGATCATTTTTAAAAAATATTGGCACATTTTAGATTCATAGATTCCATACATAATACATATATTTGTCATAATGGATTTATGATCAATAATTTCATTACAGATAAATATGACAAATAAATTACTATATTTCGAAACTTTAAAGCAATAACCCACAATCATTAAACATTACAGTACCAATGTGATAAAGTAACATACAATGTTATAAATTATACCATTGTACTATGTTTGCCAGTGTTGAAAATGAGTTAGTATAACTTTTTTGGTTTCAGTTTCTAGATTATATATACTTACACCACCTGAGCCTCAATAAATCCTGAGCTAACAAACCTGAGCGTGAGATTGTTTGTAGAATCATTCTACGTCTTTCACTCTACCTCTTCCTTCCCATTCTTGACTCTTAGAAATAATATATTGAAAGCTGTTTTAGTAAAGGGCAGTTTTATAAGACTAGTGTATCAATAAAATAAATTACATAAAAATATTTTAACTAAAAGATTCTTGTTTTATGAAATTTTCTGTATTTTAATTTTAGACATAATTAAACTTTTCCATCCTTAATATTTTTAAAAGAGCCCTGAAACTTGCTTTACTGTAGTTGTATTATGAAGAGATCAAGTATGTTGTAGGCGAGTTCACCACCCTTTGAGGTCTCAATAAAAGTTGCTTCGACTGTCCTCAGGTCGTATTTAATTTCTGTTAGTTTACAGTTCTGTGACAATACACAAATGCAATTTTTAAATCCCTTTTTCTGCAACTTTTCTATTTTTTCCTCTTTATATATCAATGTAAATAACCTAAAAAGAATATTTACGTTATTTTATAGTATTTTTTTATAACTTTAAGTAACATTTAAAAAATATTAAAAAGAAGTGTAAAAATATAAAAACATAATTTTGATTTTTTTTATACATATGTAATAAACCAAAATTACATGAATACAGGTGAAAAGGCACTAGGATCTTATCAGATACATGTTATTCATTATATTATATAATATATATATATATATATATAATACATTATATATTTATATTATAATTTTGCCTTGGTCTAGCCCTAGGCCTACTTTGGGTAACATGTCCAGCTCTTCCTCTTAGTCTACTAGTTTGTAGCCTAGGCCTACCTCTATTATTTGCATCTCCTTGTCCTACTTCTATCACATTATCCACGAATTGATCAAATTCTTCCCCATCATTTCCTAAAGTTTCCAATCCAAACACATCACTTTCGTCGTATAGGTTACCGTCATTTACCACAATGTTTTCAGAAGAATTTTCACAATGATTGAACTCAAAATCACTATCACGGTCTTCTTCAATAATCTGTTTTTCATATTGGGTACTAATTTCACTGAAAATACTATCATAATCATCTAATTCATTTAATATTTCGTCATCGTCAATAAAATTTGTACTTGGACCATCCATAGTTGTAAACACGACGCAAGTGCAGACGTCAGTTGTATTGGTCTTCTATTTTCACTTCCAATACCTCCTATATCGTGAATAAAGATCGACGTAGCATTTACCAAAATAGAAGTCCAAAGTACTGAATAACTCAAATACCGAACAGCAATAGGTTAGAAATGGCCAAACAAGCAGTGACATTATCCGGTCGACCTATTATCGACATGCGAGCGTTCAGCGAAACTGCCGCGGTCGACCTATAGTCGACGACCGATCGCAAAGGGAATAAGTCCAAGAGCGAGCACCTCCTCACAATACCTTAATCAGTATAACGAATAGTATTAGCAAATAACGACTGCGTCTGAATACAGGTAGTTCTTAATACAGAAGAGTAAATAAAAGTTCGCTATGAACTTAGTACTTATAAAATTAATTAGGTATTAGCTTTAATTATTACAAATAAATTGTCCAATTCATCTCATAATTGGAATATGCACTAAAACATGGACAATAATAACATGATAAATATATCTTAGTTGTAAAAAACCATTTGAACATTTATTATATAAAAAAAACTTTTCAATGCAAAAATTAGAGTGTGTTAATCTAAATGGAATAACAAAAATATACCAGTCCAATATTTAATTACATTTTATAAATAATATGTTTCTAGTATTATTAAAATTTATTCCATTGAGGTTATTGTCTTGAAAAAATTAAAAATAACCTATATTAGGGATTTTTATTTGGACTGATTTAAAAAAATAATTATTACTGGTTGACATTTTGAATGCTATGTTTGTTACGTGTTCTAGATAAAAAATATCAATAGAAATAATTATACTGTGTAGGATTTTATGATATTTTCTAAAAAGTTACATAAATATATTTACATTATTATGCTTAGGTACATATTATGTACAGTCACGAAATTTGTAATATATTGTTTCAGTTCAAAATAGAACTTTTAGTTTTAATAGCTAGTTATAATTTAATATTTTTTAATGACCAGTAAAATTAGAAATTAGAAATTAGATTAATTAGAAATTACGAGTGAAAACTAAACATTATAATAACATTACAATAAATTTTTTTGGATATCCAATATTTATATATAACTAATATTCCAAATAAATTGGTTTTAATGATGAGTTGAAGAATTGCAAAGTTTCAAGATAAATGGGGTTTTGAATTAATTATTGAGGTAAAAAAGTAAAACATATTCTTGTACAGTAACAATGATGTGCCGAAAGACAGGCTTTTGATTAATATTATTTTCTGTTACAACTCTTTAATATAGAAAATCCCTTAGGCATACCATGTATTACAAAAAGCTAAAATTTCGTTGCCACCAAAATGAATTAGAACAATTACATGGACCAAAATTAAATTGCTGAGGTCAGTAAAATACGCCACAGGACACTTTAATTCACGCGACGTATAGGTTAGTTTTGCATAATACAGTAATACCAATTTCATAAATTAATGTGATTGCTTTATATGTAAAAAATCTTTTGGTAGAAAAAATGAATGAGCGCCGACTATTAACCATGATATTAATAAATATACAGACTGTTTGTAAAAGAGCAGCAGAGTTTCAATAATTCAAGCAAAGGCAGTAAGGAAATATTGCGATCTTAATCCGAAGGGCATCGCTTTAAGTCTCCAATTGAGAAAAAGTTTTTCAACAGCTGCAGAAATAGCGACATTTCTTCCATTGTTGTTGGTAGAGTGTGCTTAGTGCGTAAGTACGGTTCCTTATAAAGAAAAGGCAAAGTGGTTTTGTTGTTGGCTGAATTGAAGTCCGTAATTTTAGTTCATAGTGCATTTCAACGCGTTTAGACAAAAAGTATTCGCTTAATGAAAATAACAAGGCGTTGTTGATTTAAGTAATTATAAGAACCTGGATCTGTTATGAAGCAAAAATTAATTGGTATACCAAGAGTATCAGACGAATCGGTTGAACTATTTAGACAATTTACACTTAGAAGTCCAAAGAAATCTAAACCTAGACGCATCATAGAGTTAGGTATTCCAAAAAAAAATCCAGTTTCATAATACATTGAAACTATACGGCTGCGCAGGAATTGAAACCTGATGATTGTGTAGAGACGTTTTAATTACGATGTTAAAAATGTTTAATCTGATTGATAAAAAATATGATTTTTAGATTATATAATGTTTACAGACTTAGATGTAAAATAGCTGCATTCATATCAATGAGCGAAAATAAAATTAGTGAAATTATGTGCTTGGATATGATTATCAATTAATAATGAATTATTTACCTGTAATATTTCGAAAACATTCATGAACATCATTTACAGCAATATAACGCACCTTCGTACATTTATGAATATTTTTTCGACACTTCGGATGAAAACTTTGGACCTCGATAAATAGGCCAAGCATCTATATTTGCTCTGGGCTCCAAGGTGTGTATACTTGCCACCTCATGAGTTTTTCGTTTGGAAGTATAAAAATATGTTTATAGCAAAACAATGCACGGCCTACATCAATTAGTGAACAGGATTAATGAAGCATTGGCAACAGTTACCGAAGATATATTAACAAAGTTATGAGGAAAATGTTGATATCCATTGATGTCGACAGGATATTATCCTTGTGAGTAGTGAACATACATTTATTGGTTACCAGCAAATGTTCTTCAGTTTCGCACACAATTCCATAGCCTTTGCTCGAGTTTGAGCACTTCAGGTTCCAGTGAATTATATATCCGACGCTAATGTTGAGTTAGCCTTATTGCCATTAATAAGAAAATGTTTCAAAAAGTGAATATTTTTTTTGTTTTATTCTCTGGATATTTTCTCAAACTGTGTTCGACAGTGTTTCCAGGAAAGTTTGGAATAAGAAATGTTGTTACTATCAAGCTTACTCTACCCTTTCCAGACTAACCGCAACCAAAGGAGTATTGCAGCTTTACATGTATCATGAACTAAATACTTTTTTGCTTTTCCTCCATGTTATAATATGATCTACCTCATAAAATTATCACCAAGAACCGTGAACTTGTCATATTTACAATTATTTTTGCAATCAGGTGTGAAATCTCACGTGTCAACAGAATATGCTTTCTAAATGCTTTAACCCCAAATTATCTCCAGGCAGAATTTAGCATGAGGTCAATATTGACTTTATGATTAAAGGCTGAAGATACATTTGCTTTCTGGGTACCCTTCATGCGTTAAATTCGACAAGTGGAATAAATGGGCCCCAATACAGCAGGGGATACTTCGATCAGTTAATTTATCCGGCTTTACTTCGTGCTGTATTAAATATGGGTCATTTTTGTGATCATCAGCTCAACGACAAGATTTCCTTCCTTCTTGATCTTTACTCATATCCGTTTCATGTAGGCTGATCGAGTTAAAATATTTATTATTGATTAATTACCAAAAACTATTTACATTTATGTAGTGCTATAGGGCAGATGACTAATGGTGGTAAAAAAATGTAAAAATGAATACGTTCCACCTGAACTGTGGTGTAAAATGCCGTTTACATTTCCTATTAAAGGTTTTAATGGATAACTATGTTTAGTAACAATAATCGTGAAAGGATTCCATCCTTTCCATGTAACATGAATCCATCCTGTAAAATGAACTTTCGTTGAAATGGTACACCTGCAGCTGAAAATTTAAATCCTTGTACTTGCCATTATTCTAATTTAAAAATATAATGAATGATACTTATAGATTTTATGGATAAAGTTTGGTTTAATATGTTTAGTTTAATATGTAGCACAAAATATTACAGTTTTGAGAAAACTTATGTCAAAATCTTGAATCTATAAAATATTTTATAAATAAGACCCTATTTTTGTTCAGGATTTCATTTTGGCTTCTATTTGGTATACACCCTTCAAAAGGGAGGAATAAGGATACAGATTTGTAGCTGAGAATGAACTTGTTTTTGTATGTACGTATAAAATGTAAAGATTTTTTAATACGAATGAGAGCTTTCTTTGAAATTGAATAAACTGTGTACCTTCGAGTTGCTACCTAAAACTTAAGACTTTAGTGTACTACTTTGTATTTTCCATCACATTTTGTTTGAAAAAAAGATACAACTTACGAAGTGATTTTATGCAGCCTGTTCGTGGTGAGTACTAACGTTGAGGATTGGGGAAATACGACTGTAGATAAGTCCGTCAAGCAGCTTATTTCAAACACGCAAAGCGCTATTGGGCGATTGCTCACTAAGCGGTATGCTTACTCACTAGAATTCCCCAGTTATACCTTTATACATCTAATATAGTATCAAAATTCAAATGTTAGTGTCCTTTTCCAGTGAGTATTCAAGATGGCTTTTTTTAAAGGCATTATTCATAAGTTTGCAAAATGTAATGTTTTATTTAGAACAAATTATTACAGAGTTTTAAATTCAGTATATATATCATATTTATTTATTTAATTGATTACATGATGCAAAATTAAAAGGTTACCTGCGTTGAACTACGAACTCTCAGTGTAGGGAAGCTCCTAGCAACTGTAAACTTCCAGTGTCACCAACATTAAAGAGGTTGGGAACCTTCATTGTAGGGAAGCTCTGAGCGACCAGAAACTCCTAGTGTCACTAAAAGTTCAGATTTCGGGAACTGTGAGTTTCTGGAAGCTCTTAGCAATCACAAACTCCGAATGTTACTAAAAGTTCAGATGTCGGGAACTGCCAGTTTCTGGAAGCTCTTAGCAATCACAAACTCCGAGTTACTAAAAGTTCAGATGTCGGGAACTGCCAGTTTCTGGAAGCTCTTAGTAATCAGAAACTGCGAGTGTTACTAAAAGTTCAGATGTCGGGAACTACCAGTTTCTGGAAGCTCTCAGCAATCACAAACTAGTAGTCACTAAAAGCTTAGATGTCGGGAACTGCCAGTTTCAGGAAACTCAGTAATCACAAACTCCCAGTGTTACTAAAAGTTCAGATGTCGGGAACTGCAAGTTTCTGGAAGCTCTTAGCAATCAAAAACTCCGAGTCACTGAAAGTTCAGATGTGGGGAACTGCCAGTTTCTGGAAGCTATTAGCAATCACAAACTCCGAGTCACTAAAAGCTAAGATGTGGGGAACTGCCAGTTTCTGGAAGCTATTAGCAATCACAAACTCCGAGTCACTAAAAGTTCAGATGTCCGAGCTGCCAGTTTCTGGAAGCTCTTAGCAATCACAAACTTCCAGTGTTACTAAAAGCTCAGAGGTCGGGAACTCTCAGCTTAAGGAAACTCCTAGTGTCAGTACATATCCAAAGATGAGGAACAAACAAACTCACAGTTTAGCCTGTGTCCAGGGCTCGAGAACTCCCAATGCCATTAAGCTTCCAGTAGCAGAGAAGATCTCTAATAAGGCAGCAGTTCCTAAAGGGAGGATATTTACATCGTCAATAAATTTCCCAGATTTTAATATTAATTTTCCCCATTTTCCTATGTATTACAATTTTAACTTTGATAAAAATTCTTAAATTTAACCTTGAAATGTACAATTAATATAGTCAATAAACTGTATTAAAATGTTGAGTAATAATAACATGTACTGAATATTACTTTAATATATAACTTAAAAGTACTAACTATTTTCATTGAAGTAAGATTTGTCTAGAGCTGATAAAACGTAATAGTTACAATTAGTAATTTCAAGCCCTTGGATAAACTCTGATAAACTTCATGTTGATATTATAATTGTACCTATGTTATCAGTTCATAGATTAATACAGATTGAAAACCATTTGATCATGCAACAATGTGGATTAGGAAAATGCAACGATTAAAATAATACCGCGGATAAATGGATTTATAATCCAGAGTAAGTGGTAATGACCAAGAGTTAATAACAGCGATTAATGTCCAGTTTATTGTAATAATAATCTTCATTAATTTATCTTGATGCACGTTATATATTTAAATGAACCTCTAAGGGATAATGTTAATTCAATTAGTTTTCTTTATTATTTTTATTTTTTTAAATAGTTACCTTCTTTAAGTATATAGAATCTTATACTTAAAGCTGAACTTATTTAGTTTAAATGTTTAAAAAATATAAAATAATTATAATGATATAAAATTTAAATCTTCTGGGAAAATAAAGTTCTACAATAACTAAATTATAGATTACCTCAAAGGAAAAACATCTTAGTGAGGTAAAAATAATAACCCATCCTTACATTCAACATCCTAGAATCATGTTGATCTGAAGAGATCCAAACAATTGCCGCTGACGAATAAGCTCAAATAGACTTTTCGTTTCGACGATGAGAGACACCGATTTATATGACATATACTGCAGTCAAATCAATTTGAGCTTCTGATTTGAGACGATGCACGAAGAGGAAAGTGAACTGAAGGTTCACTCAACATTCACATTTTGAAATATATATTGAAGAATAACAAATAAATGAAAACAATTAACGAAAAATGATACCTTGTTGAATAACAAGAAGGTACTAGACCATTAATTTACAAGTGACAAAAAGTACACTTTTATAAAAAAATTCATGTAAAATAAAAATTCACTTATTATTGATACTACAATAAAGTCGAACTACGCAATACTCAAAACGAAAAGTCCATAGCTTAATTACTTCTCTAGATATCCAGCATAAAGGTTCAATGATTTAGTCAAATCCCATTAATCACAGAGCTCTGTGTTTTCCGCATAGAAATAAGGAACTTCGTGTAAAACTTAAAATATTAATTCTTTCTTGAGTTAGGCTTCACTATCGCTCAGCCAAATACCATGGGGAGACATATACTTACTAACTGTATTAATATGTAACCTCATGACAAATCTGAAACTATAACTCAATTCAATCTCGAGACAAACAGACATATCAAAGAAACCCATAAAAATATTCTCTTGATATTCTAAGAGATATAAGTATATCTCTTAATTCAGTTTGTGAAAACATTAAATTGATGCTTGCCTATATATCATACAGTAAATAAATATAAGGGATGGATTTACAACAAACTAGCTTTGTTTCGACTCAAGGGAGCATACAATTATTTATGACAGACACCAATATCCCTAGAGAAAACTGGATCTGGTTATAACTGTTTTTACAATTTCGCAACATAGACAAGTATCGCTCTGATATGGTTATGTTATTGAAACATTTACGATTAACCATTTTAGTGGACAATTTAACAGATTATTAGAAAGCCGTTTTTACAGTTTTGCAAGAGAGAAAAAGATCAATTCGATTTGGTAAAATGACTGAAACATTTCCTAGAAAGCTAATTTTAACTAGCTCAGAATACCACTCAGGGAGACGTAAATGGTTTCAGAATATTGTTTTATTATATATATATATATATATATATATATATATATATATATATATATATATATATATATATAAGAACTTGAGTTATTTAAAATATTTCAAAATTATCTTTAAAAAGTACACACACAGTACCAAGCGGTATGCATGTCAAATGTCATATTCACACTTTCAGATATTTAGATCTATTCGATCTATTAGTTGGGTATTAAGATATTTTAAAGTATTTTTGTAGTTTTGAAATTGCTCACTTAGGCATACACAGCCTACATGTTCCTACCGATTCCTTACATATATTATAGATTAAAATAATAATGACTGAAAAAGGGGAGTTTTAATTTACAGAAGATGTATCTATTGCTGGTTTTCCTGAAGCTTCATATTTTTAAAACAATATTTGTCTTTATGACGCGCATACGTTGGAACTCGTCATACCTAAGCTTGCGGAACGACGTAATTTAGCGCCGGAGAGAAGTTAGTAAGAGCACTCATTTGGTATTTAAAATTTTTAAAATATTATAATATTATTACGTATGCCAATAAAACACGAATGGTACAATCACTGTAGATTACTATTGGGAAAAGGCCAGCTATTTCAGCTTCTCCAGTCAACTTTGATGTTTAGATTTGAAGACAATTTTAACCCTCCAAGAGGCCCAGCCACTCTAGCAGTTATCCTTAACAGCGTGAACCTCTCTACCAACATCCTTCACCCCAATATCTCCACATTTTAGGTTAGTCTCACTCCTAGATATCCATTGAGTTGTCCAGATGTAAGTGCCACGTCGGTTTGTTCTTTACCTAGTGTATTTTAAACTAAAAGGTATCATCTAGCCAGAAGTGAACCTTCTTAGGCTTACACTTTATTTACTCTACTTGAAGCCTATACTCTGCTTTTCTGTATTTTGGCTTGCTTGCTTGCTCTGGGAAAAGTACCAGAATCTGCAATAAATGAGTTTTGTTCTTCACGGAATCTGTTTCATTATTTTTATTCAGGGCGTATAAAACTTTGATTTTTTTTTAACTAAGGTAATTACTTTTAAACTTATAACAGTAAAAATCAATTCCAAATTGTTTGGTAGGCTGAAAATAATATACAGATTGAGACATGTACTGAACATTTACAGTGTCAACAAGAACTTTGGTTTTGTCTTAAACCTTGATACCTCCTAAATATGTGATTTAAATTAAAACACTACTTCCATTATGACGAATTATTACGATGTTAAGTCTTTGAGAATTTAAGTCGTACAGGAAAAAACAAATTTACCTAAAGAGAGAGTAAAAAAAATACGTAAAAGAAACTCAAACATTCAAACACATTGAAGAGTTTATACAATTTAAGTTTCATTTAAGCTCCAGCATTGAACAATTCAGAACACATCAATTATTCAAACAGTTGCTGATCGTCATCTGCTGACGGCGTCGCGCCGGTGTTTTGACAGATTTCACTGTCAACTGTGACAAACATAATCATAAATCGCAAAACGTTAACTAAATAATGGGAAAAAGTAATTGTCAACATAGTATTGTCACATTTTACAAGTTGTTTCTTGAGGAAAGCATAAATAATCTATGTTGCTAAAAATAAACTATTGCAGTAAGCTATGTTAATGACATATTATTAATTATCCAACTGAGGAAGAGATCAGATTACATCTAAAAAAGTTCTTTTATTTTTTCGTTTTAGTTAACAGGTTTATTATCCGTGAAAACCTCCTACATTCAAAAATTATATTTTTAGAGTACATGGCTTTGTTTAATCGCCACGAATTATTTGATATTTTACTCATTACTTCATTCCCTGTAAAATTTATATTTCCAAAGAAGATTTTAAGGTTCTAACAGTTCTAAATTTTTAATGGGGGGCAAAGGACTTTCAGATCACTTTTTAATTCTAGCACTAAATTGATGTAATATAGAAATGTACGGTTAAGTGAGCACGATATAAACTGCATCCTTTCCTACTCTATTTCACTAAAAAATACTACTGGATTATTAAAACAGTAAACAACTCTCTATTTTTGTTATGAATAATAAAAAAAATGCGAAACTAATACTAATAATTTCAATTAATTATCAGTAATCGATTGGTGTGCTTCTAACGCAATTAGTATGGTTGTCAACCATCGCAACCTAAACCACCGACCTAAACTGGATGGAGTATTTCTACCAATCCGTACATGAAGCTGATTACTGTAATGGACTGCAGTTCAACATTAATCGAAATGTTCATGGACTTTCAGTTACAACGGATATTTTTGATTTTCCCTTATGTCTTTGGTATGAAGCTAATACCTTTTTGTTTAAAACGTAATTTAGTTGATTGAAGTCTCATGTTTATTTAATAATTTTATTTTACGAAGTATAAAATATTTATTAGTTTTGAAAGTTATAAATAAAGTATTTATCAACTGTAAGATGCAAACAAAGACCTCTATTAACATTGTCGATGGTAAATTTTCCATTTGTTATCGCACAATATTACGGTTCTAAATGCAATAAGAGATTCGGTTTGTAGAGAAAATGTGTTATACAGAGGGAAGGCAAAAAGAAAATATTCTCATAAATCAGCTAAAACGATGTTTTTACATTTGATTAGAAGAAAATTATATTTTAATTCAAGTGGTTTAACGAAACAATTTCTCTGCTTTGATTAAACACAATTATAGATTAACAGTAATTTTAAGGATGTCTAATTTGTTTCTTTTTTATATTCCAATTAAGTTGAAGCCTAAATAAATCAAGTTGAATATAACATTCCTGAAATAGCGGAAGCATATTTTCCGTGAGCGAAGAGATTGAGAGTAAACAAGATTTATGAACATTTAATCAAATTCTTAATTATTTCACCAGCTTTATATTTAAATATTCTAATAATTACTTATTGCGTATGTTAAGAAACATCCTAATTCATTAAAAATTCAATTTTTTGCTCTCTCAACTGAAAACCATGTCCCTCGGGTAAGTCATTCGTCAAATACACTTTCAAATATTCTGTATTGCCATTGAAAATAAATATATACATTGGCTTGCTTCAAAATACACATGCAAATGCAAAAATTAATTTATTAATAATAATAACATGGTACATGACATTATCCTGTAAAGATTAAAAACAGGAAGCTTAATACTATCTAATCTTAATACTATCTAGATCTAACTCTATTCTTAAATGTCAGGTATGTTGATAAATAATACTATTTCATTTTAATAAGTGTGATTTAAAATAAAGATGAAGTGTGGAAAGGGATATTTATTTAATTTTTGTTTCAATGACTTTATTTATATTGTCGGCCAAGAAACTTAAAAATACTACGGTTTTCTTTAAAAAATGTTAAAATGCATAAATGCAACGGAAAGTTAGGATATTAAACCTCTTAAAAATAGGTTTGCAAGACTATCTATGACGAAATCTAGCAATAATCGTCAATGCCTGCTTAAAAAAATAAAAATATACTAAAATTAGTTCTTTCTGTCCCCTGATTGCAGAGCGTAAGTTAAGTATGGGAAAATAAGAGCATAGTAGAAAAACAGAAGTGTTTGTGAAGTGCTCAGGTGTAAGCAGTAATTGCAAACTTTTAATTTAATGTAATAATTATCTTATAATGGAATATAAGTAAGTAAAAGACCATATAAAACAAACATTTTTTACAATTTAAACCCTAGGGGACCGATCCAGAAGGTATAAAAGTATATTTAGCATATTTGGAATCATTGTATCAATAGCACCTCACGAAGGTTCAATACCTGGCTAGCTTATACATGTTAGTTTAACGTAAACATTTAGGACGGGTAAGTTTGGTGGTAGGGCCGCCTCTTTTCGATATCCTTTTATTATGGACGGCGGACTATATCACAGTTAAGATATAGTTATTATAGGAAGAAGGGAAGTTCAGCTCTGTTCCAGCCTCACTAGTCAACTCCTTTATACCCAAGATAGCAACAGCAATTAACACTAAGGGAGCTCTAACCTTCAACCTCTGCAACAACCTTCCGATTCACCATTCCCCACCACATCTAAACATTTGTGGAAGTGATATGCTACTCCTGTGCTTTTATATGATTACCCAGATATAAGTAACACATCTGTTTTAGCCGTACCCATTGTAGTTTCAAATGGAAAGGATCAAATATAAATCAGTGAATATTCCCTGGGCAAAGGGATAACTTGATCAATAAATTCTGTTTACCAAGGAGGACGATTGTTGGGGTGGACCTAATCGTAAGAAAGAATCCTTCTATGCCGTGGTTTGACTGGTAGAAGGTGAAAGAAACAATGTCACTCCTTCTTCCACGGTAGCATAACTGAGATAGTCCCCATTACCCTATGGAGGACATACCATGTACCTAAGCTGGATGTGACAACAACCTACTCCCTTAACCATCCTGTACATCCTGTCTCTCCAAAAAGTCGCGCCACTTATCTCATGGGTTTAGGTGCAGTAATAGGTTTACTCGATTTATTAATGAAAAAATGCTCTTTTCTTTAACCTGATTCCAGTCCAAAAATCGAAAAGGTTTCGATCTCTAAAAACCACTTAAAAGAGTGGTTTCACGAGTGTTATACGAGTAAACTGTAATAAAACTTTGTCACTTCTGGTCAGTTTTGGAGGTTTGTATTTAAAATGGGCACTCCTCTAGTTTTAATCAATGATAGATGTTTGTATGTAATATTGTCAAACTTTCTACTGTTCATTGATTGTTACGCTCTACTGGCCAGTCTCTAAGACTTAACTGGTAGTTGATGGAAAATAGACCGGTTTTAGATCCTAAGAATCCTAGCGTATTTATGTAAAAACTGTACATTTCTCTTATTTTATTTATTTATTTATTTTATTATTTCCAACGGATCAACCATTACAAAAGCGAGCATAATAATTTATAATTATAATAATAGGTTAGCATCAATGACTAACACAAAACTAAAAGATAAATGAGGTGTATGAATAGTTGCCTTGTAATATGTGTAGGAGATACAATAAACAATAATAAATATCAACAAAAGTCAACAAGGAACAGCCGTAAATATTAATAAAAACAACAAACAGAAACAGATAAACTATATGAATAATATAAAAATGATAAATTGGATATACTAACAACAATATAAATTAATAATTCAATAACAATAACAAAACAAAAATGCCCACTGCCAGGCAATAAGGCACAGTGAGCCTTGCTGCACTGACAGCAAGTATGAACCTTTAAGGTGCCATCAATACACTGCACTGGGGGTCACGATCACACTCATGGGTAATGGCCCTTTAAAGGCACCACCAAAACCCAAACACGAGCACAGGTGTGTGTGTGTGTGTGTGTGTGTGTGTGTGTGTGTGTGTGTGTGTGTGTGTGTGTGTGTGTGTGTGCGCGCGTTTGTGAGTGTTTCTCTTCACACGATTAGGCCAGCAAAGACTATGAATTTAATAACACCCAGCCTGTGTTTATTTTATTAAGGGTATCTTGTATTTTCCTATCTGTTTTAACAATTTTGAAGGAATTATTAAGTTAAAACATTTGTTTGATAATTTGGTCAGTAGTCAGAGTATAATTCAATGTTCCAATGTTTAAAAAACAAAAATTGGTGAATAAGTGAGCAAACTGAATATTATCATTGCAAAGCTATTTATTTTAAGAGAAAGGCTATTTCTAAAAATAAACTTAGTTTTTCATGATAACGGCTATTTTCATATGTATTAGACAATGTACATATCATAGTATAAAATATTTAAAACATATAGCGCTAATTATTTACTCATAATGTAACTGAAAGCAAGCCATGGTACCTCACATTGCGCTCAATAGCCTAATTGAGAGAGACTTAATTTACGAATGAGGAGCAAAAATATAGATCTAGCGCAGTTTTATGGAGGTGTGGCAAGTCTTTAACATTAGGTAAAATGATCCATTGTAATTTCCGTGTCCACAATGACAGTCTGGTGCGCCATTTGTCACTCTAACAGCCGTATATTACCGGGTTCCATCTGTGATGACTGATAAACTGCGGGATTGGCTCTGTATGTGTGACTGAGACTAATGAAGGTCAACCCTCAAAAATACTCTCAACAAGTTTCTACCCTCTTCACCGTTTACCTTGTTTCTAGATTAAAACTGCTGCTAATACTCTATTTTTCAAATACATTGCAAAAATGTGTTCACTTTTAAAACATGCTTTTCAAACAATTGGAAACACAGGTACTATAGTAGTTTGGTAACTCTGATATAATTTGCATTCTAATGATAATTGGTTGTCTATTGTCTCTTGGTATTATATAGTTTAAATACATCCATATGTCAATTAATATTTTTTAGATATATATAAACCAGGGAACGTTGTCCTGTATAGCAAATGCAATCTTCTAGTACGTTACATTATCGCCTTCATAGAGATTGGGAGAATTATGATTTATTGCTAAATACTCTCTACTAACTTTGGATATTCGTTCATGCACCAAGAAAAGAGCACAGTTAAAGAAAAGCAATCGTCTATCTCTTTTTGTTTACCTGCTGTCTGCACGTATGGATTTTAATTTTACATTTCATACTTAAAAAACTGTTAACCAACTTCAACCAAACCAAAATAATAATAATGCTGACAGCATCTATGAATAAAACTGATTCGGTTGATTTTGCGAAATTAATGTAAGTGGCGACCAAAGCGCATAAAAAATGAATGATTAAGTTATTGCAATTTAAGTCCAACCATACGTGTCCAGCCTCTTATTTTCGTTATTAGGCCTAACAATAACATAAATAAAATATAACAAAGTATTCGGAATAATTTGCTTACACTTTCCATTGTTTTGATAACCAAATTTTAATGAGTTCTATTTTATTGCAGTAAAGACCATTTTTGCGATTGTCACTCGATAACCCGAGCTGTTATGCAATTGCATTACTTTCAATGCAAGGAAATTCATATAATTTGGCAATAATTCTCAGACGTACAAAAAAACGATAAACTCCACCAAGTTCAATAGTGTAATTAATTAATTACGTGTTAAGAACTTTGTTGATTTGTAGCCGCTGCACTAGCTAGCTGTAAAAAAGTACCTATTAAAATATTTACGTGATTTTAGTTACTGTTGTCACTAAGTAGATTCATTAGCGATAATGTATTTAAAGATAAATATAATATATAGCCTGCTGTGTAAACTATAATGTACTTATCCAGTCAACATGAAATTTTATAAAAATTATGTGATGAAATAACATATAGTGTTATAAATTTTACCGTGGTTCTAATTTCTTTCGTAATAAGTGCATGAATTCACTAACGTAAATTGTTTTATACTTTTGTGTTAATATCACCTTTTTGTTTTAAATATCCAGAGAACATATTCTCACACCACCCGAGCCTCAATAAACTCTAAGCCAACAAACCGTCTGTGTGTCAGATTGTTTGTAGAAACATTCTACGTATTTGTCTCGTTCTTCGGTCTCAATATTTATTTTTACAGATCATGCCTTACAGGAAAGTATTTGTTTTAGTAGAAGGAAATTAATTTAATTTTATACAACTAGTGTAATAGTAAAATACATTGTTAATGCTACCGAAAATTACTTGTTTTTACTATAATATAATTTCAGACATGAACTATAGTTTCAGTACCTTTATATGTTTCAAAGAGGCTCGAAACTGCCATCACTGATTTGCATCATGAGAATTACCAATACCAACAATAGAATAAGTACAAGTTTAAGCAGGTTATACATTAATTAGAGTAATGTATAGAATTAGCGATTGCGGTTGGGTCCAGGTAGTCACACACATACTCACGCAGACCTAACGCACACAAGTGCAGGGGATTAGGACTGACCGCATTTCCGACTTATCGCCTAGTGCTATTTCCGCTACAGTATCCAGATTTTTGGACTTTTAATGTTATTCTAAAGTGATCAGCAAAAAGTGCTGGGCTGGCCCCTACCCTCTGCGCTCGTGACTGTAGGGATGTTTCCGAGTAAGACGACTTCCTGTCCCTTCAGTCTTGTCCCTATTAGCGAATATTATAATGCATAGTAATATAATGCTTACCTCTCATCATATTATCTTCGCCTTACAGTTAGTTCACTAACTCAGTCCTAGCATGGTATGTTGTTGTTTAAGTTCCTAATTCTGCAGGAAAATGTGTAGCTTTTACCTTTTATCTATACGTCCCATATTGGGCCACTTGCCTGTGCGAGGATCTTATCTACAGTCCCCACATTCGACCACATGCTTATTTGAGGATCGTATCTATAGTCCCCACATTGAGTCACAAGCCTGTGTGAGTATCTTATCTATAACGCCCACCATGGGCCACTTACCAGTGCGAGGATCCTACCTATAGTCCCCTATTTGCGTAAGATGACTGTGCTAGTATTGTGAAACTTCCTGCAGTAGTGGGGATCTTTCATAAGCCAGCAATTCCTACTGCAGAAAATTACCACAGTAAATAATCTTCCTAGATTGTAATAATACATTTCCCCATTCTCTTATTCTATGTTTATATTGTTTAACCTATACAAATTTGTCAATTTAACCTAAAATGTACAATTAGTATAGTAAGAAATTGTTAATTAACTATTTAATATTTATAAAATGCGCTGAATATTCATATATAACTAAATTTTAGAATTAATAATATGTGTCCAGAAAGATTTGGTTTGTGGTAATACAATAATGTAATAGCTTTGATTCATATGTAATATAGATATTAGAATTATGCTTAAGTAATATCATATGTTGTGTTATTATTAACGTTCATGAATTAATAATGATTGAACATATAACAATGTGGGTTAGGAAAATAAAACAGTTAACATTATTCCGCAGCAAAATCGGTTTACATGTAAGACTAAAGGTTCAACCGAAGGTGTGATAATTTAACACTATTTACTATCCTGTTTATTGCAATTATAATATTCCTTAAATTCCTTGTTATACCTTAGTTCTAGAAAGTGATTTTTAAGGATTAGTTTTAATTGATTTATAATTTTAAAGATTTTATCCTTACAAATTAATTCTTTCTTTAATTAAATACATTAATATACTTAAAACTATACTTACTTACCAACTAACAAAAATGATCACTGTCACAAGCTTCTATTAATATACATTATATTTTGAAATACATATCCAAAGAAAACTTTTAACGATACGTTTTTCATCAATTCCAATTTGAATAAACTCATTGCTTATCTGTGGACATATCCATGTACTTATTTAATCACTCACAAAATATGGAATGTCAATATTTGAAACTTCTCCATATTGCTTTTATAGTTGAATTTATTACATATAAGTGAGTTAAACTATTTATACTAACAATGTGCTAATGTTCAGAGTATTATTTAGGCTTATTCTGAGGGCCGCTAGGCACCATGTACCATCTAGTGTTCAAATATTTGCCACCTGACTTCTTATTCCACAGAGAGTAGTAGGAGAGCTCACTTTTGCAGCGCATCAATTTATAGCATTCGATGGGTTTATCACTTGTATAGATAATACAAGATTTTACATTTTCATAAAAAAATACTTTTGTAATTTACCCCAGATGCACTAAGTATTTTGTACACGAGAATAATTAGAGACAATCTTTGCAATTTCGAAGATAATCCAACTTAATTTCCAAAATTTACGTACAGGAAACTGAAGTATTGCTTGGTACAACTCTTTTGATGGAAAATTTTTTGACATATTGATCAACTTCAGACTAATTCCTTTCCCTTTTTTTTACATAGAAATTTCCAGTTACAAATAAAACGTATTCTGCACACGTACAAACAGAAAACCAAAATAATTTGAGGAAATACGGACATGTGTTGGCAATATTGTTAATGAATCATTTCTGAAATGCTGAACATCATTATCGCAACTAGAATTATTACCGCATTATTTTGTTACCATCCACCAATTATTTCTGTAAATGATGATTGTTTTGATCTGTATACATTAACTCTTCAGCGTTTAGTAACTGATCATTCTATACTACTCGTACTATAGAAAGTTTAAACTCGCCAGAAGTGGACCCTCCTGGGGTTGCATTTCTACTTGAAACCTATACACTTCTTGAGTGCTGTATTTTGGTGCTTGGCTTTGGAGAAATTAAAATACATTTGAAAGAAAGAATTTCTTCCTCACGGAAAAGTTCATATTATTTTTATTCCGAATTATAATTGAACAGCTCACATACTTGTTTATTTAAAAGAATCAATTTTAAAATTGCGACACCAAAAATCAAATCCACATGATTTGGTAGAGCTAGACATATAGTAAACATTTTCAGTGTCAAATAGAATTTTGATTTTACCTTACCAATAGTATCCTTTGATACTTATCATGTAGCCTATCTGTTTTTATTCAAACTCAACTTTACAATTATTCGTCTTATTAGGATGTTACGTCTTTCTTTCTTGCAAAGTTGAAGAAACGTATTGGACTACTGAGATAGTAAACAAAATCAATGTCGATGGAATTCAAGGAAATTGAACAGCTTATGCAGTTTGAGTTTCCTTTCAGTTCCAGCAATGAAAAATTTAGGACACTTCAATTTTATTCAAACAGTTGGTGATCGCCATCCGCTAATGGCGTCACACCGGTGTTTTGACAGATTTCGCTGTCAACTGTGACAAACATAATCATAACTCGCTCAACGTTAGCTAAATAACGTAGTACGAGTATTTGTGAACAAACTATTGACACATTTTACAGGTTTGTTTCTAATGGTTTATGTTGGTAAATTAATGATTGTTCGTCCAAATAAACATTCAAATTATAAACAATCTTTCTAAGCTATTATCATAACTAATACTAGTATACCCCTTCCAATGATAAGTTAGGCTGATTAATTGCCTAATTAATTTAGTTGGCACGGTGAAATCTTATGTGTGCTTTAACAATCTAATCGTGTGTTTTGGATTAGAAAGCATCCAGTGCCCTAACTGTTGACGTGTTGACTGTAGTACTGTCGTTGAATGTCTGGTGAGGGAAAAGAATTATGAACTGGATTGAAATCTTTATGCCAGGGGGTATGTTCCTCCCCTGAGGAAAATAACTAGGGGTTTGGTGTACCTAATGAAGATGAGCCTAATCCTAAGGAACGCCAAATCGAAAAGAAGGCAAGTTGCGTTGTTTTTACGAACTAACTGGGAGCTTCTTTATCTCTCTTTTTTGTAAAAGAGAGGTCGAGATAAGAAACATCTAAGTCTATTAATCCATAACGGCATCTAGTTTAAGTTGGATTATTATCTTTCAGTGAGCAGTACCGATTATTGATAGTGTGGCTTGAATTCTTCTGCAACTTTGAGGAGTTTATTAACCAATAAAGAGTGTTGAAAGGACTGCCTGCGATCTCTGATTTGTCGCTAGGTTGTTCGCCTCTGATGGAACAATCGCAATTTAGTATTGGCCACTGGTCAGTTAGCGTTAGTTTTATTCATTCTAGTTTATAGGTAACGTGAGTGAATTGTACCCGGAACATGCATGTTGTGAGTTCTATTTTCATAAAAGCGAATAGATATGATTCCATTAAGATAACCTAGTTTGTATCAAATGATATACATCATAATGACAGATTATTTATCCAACTGAGAAATAGATCAGATTAAAGACATCAAAAAGTTATGCAAGATGTGTTATTTTTACTTACATATGAAAGTATAAAAGAATTGTGTCAACCTCAAAAATTGACTTTCCATGTCATTTGTTTTGTTTATAAAAAATAAAAATAATCTGATACGTTACTTGATGGATCATCCCATTTAAAATCTTTTAGTAATTTGCCCTAAAATATTCGAGGAGGTGGCAAATGACTCTTTAAAGTGCCTAACAGTTGTCAAGTTTAACTAGTGGGAGAAAGACTTTCGGAATTCCTAGTAAATTTGTCATGAAATGGAAGTTGTATAGAAATGGATGAACAATAAAAATAACACGCATTCTTTAAGGACTTAAAATTTATAAGCATTTAGAAAGATATAGAAACAATATTTAAAAATGTACATTTCACCCTTATTAGTTATTACAATTTTATTACAACCTCATTCTTTACAACCTCTTCTTGCGCAAAGCATTCAAATAAAGTGAAACTGTTTCTAAAAAACTATTTCTTTATAAATTCATACGCACACCATTAGGATGTTTTAAAATTTTATAAAATAGTGACAGACTATAATTTATAACTTTTTTACAATGCCAAACTGTTATTATTATTTGTAATTGGTATATAGTATTTATTAAAATTAGTAAATTTTAGTTTACAGATATATTTGCTGTTTTGTAAAGTCGTGTTTACTAAATTAATTAAACATAAACATTTAGTAGTTATAACAACTTACTAAAATTACGTATTCTTTATAAGTCAGTAAACATTTCTTCTGATGACTCAACTGGCTCTTTGTTTCTTCCCCGCTTAATCGTTATTGGTATTTTTAATTGTTTACAATTTTTTCAGCTTCCTGTATGTTTATAATTGAACATAATCATTTTCCTTTTTTAATAATCTTAGCTTTTTGTTTTAAAGCTCGCTTTTACAAAATCTGATTTGCTGCGTAGTTTATTCATCACCGAATGGTATTAAATACCTGACTAACTAAATTGGTTAAAAATAGACAAGTTAAGAAAGTGTTTGAGTACTTACATAAAAGAAACAAAATATTTAAAAAAGTTGGAAAATAACGAGGATGGTCTTAAGAACCTATCGAATACCTCTATGGTTTACCGAAGACAGTAATACTCTTTTGCAATAATATTCAGATAAAGTTTACTTTATTTGTAAAAAGAGCTGAAGCTTAGACTATAAGCAATGTTTGGTAGAATTTTCCATACAAGGACATTATATACGTACTGTAAAGAAAGCAAATGTTACTTGTAATTATGTAAACTAACCGATAGTTTTCTTAGAACGTAACTATGTTACATATTAAGAAAATCAATACGCAAACTTTACTCTCATACCCTCAAACGTAAGAGATATAGTTTGAGATCGAAAACGATGCTCCCAGGCTTAGTGGGAGGAATTTTTTGCAAGGGAGTGGATGTATGTTTACGTAATGATACTAAAACTAGCAGCATTAGCCAACTGCAATAATTTCTAAATTGCATGCTATGCTAGATTGTGCACTGAGGTATCGATTAGTGTTTTGGGCCAATTCTATCGTTAAATAAAGAATTAAAACTTACTAAAAACTTAAGTTTTCTTTGCTTAATAATTATTAAAGCTGAAGGTTGATTTTAAATGAAAACAAGACTTCGAAAATTAGCCATATTATTTGTTAATAAGGAAATACATTAAGTTTTGAGGGTTGGTAAGGGTGTGTTCTATCCGCTTAACGTAGTGATCTATAAGTTATAATATTATCAAGTCCGAAACTTCCTATCCTTGAAACATATTGAAACGTTTTCTTTCAATATGTTAGTTATGCATACTACCTGATTAAAAATAACCAAATGTTGTGCACTGCGCTTTTTATTTTTAAAACAATGTCTTTTAATAAAATTGTCACAAATATAATTCAAAATTATTTTCTACTAATGAAAAAAAGTTATACTCTGTTATCAATAAAGGAATGTAACTTATTATTTACATTCGACGCTCTTTAATTAACAGTCAACTGGGCAATAATAACAGTATGGAATTATATTGTTAAACAAATATTGTTTAGAATAATTTCAAGTTATATTTATATTTAATGTAGTCTATTATTAATATATTTTTAGTAAGTTATAAATCTAATAACTAGCCTTAAAGTGTAAGAAGTTATCAAATGCATGTATAATGCTCAGTCGTAATAAATCTTAAATGCAAAATTAAAATATGGCTTAAATTAGTGAATTAAAAAACTTCTAGCACAATTGGAATTGGAGCAATATTATTGTATAAGTGTTCCTTAAAGCTAATTAATATTGTAATGGCTAATATTTCATTAAATGGCCAGATTTTAATTTATTCCTATAAGTTAAGACCAATAGAGATATGTTTACTGTATTTTAATTTATTTACAATGGACTAAAAGTAATTCTACATGTCTCTGATGTAAAAAAGGTTTTTAGAGTAGAGCCTGATACACTGTC
Organism: Homalodisca vitripennis; assembly: GCF_021130785.1. Lineage (NCBI taxonomy): Eukaryota > Metazoa > Arthropoda > Insecta > Hemiptera > Cicadellidae > Homalodisca > Homalodisca vitripennis. The sequence goes on from NC_060214.1 coordinate 38,374,774, forward strand.
GTACACTTTACTTAACAAATCACATTAAATGCACCAGCATTTATAGATTATTTTCATTTTAATACAATTAAGAAGGACGAGTATTTAAAACCCCTATACATTAATATTTTTGTCTTTAAAGTAGGGAAAATATTTAATTCATATATTTGTATTCTATGTAGCGCATCATTAAAAAAACACTAACCAAAATAATATTGTATAAACGTTAAAATATTACAATTATAAAGAATAAATTGAATTTCTTTAATTCTGATACTAGTTGTAGATTACATGCAGATGGTGGTTTTTAAATAAATGTTACAGTAATTACTTATAAGAAATTTCAATCTTAAATCAAAACGAATAATGTTTGTAATTATTAAAAACCTAACAGGGCCTCTTGAAATCGTGTACTTGTCTGTCTGTCTGTCATATAACTACTGATGGAATAGTCCCAGACATTTAAACTGTGTTACATATAGCCATCTTGTTACAAGGAAGAACCATATATTGTTTTGAGGCAAAAAAGTCAAAGTTCAAATTGTGTCCACTTGTCTGTCTGTCTGTCATATAACTACTGATGGAATAGTCCCAGACATTTAAACTATGGTACATATAGCCATCTTGTTACAATTAAGAACCATATATTATTTTGAGGCAAAAAAGTCAAAGTTCAAATTGTGTCCACTTGTCTGTCTGTCCGTCTTTCCGTCCTTGGGATAACTCTTGATGTAAAGATCCTTTAGACTTTAAACTTTATTTTAGGGTTTATCCTTACTTTGGATTTTTTGATACACCGTATCTATTTGTTTTAATTGGGGTGGTGATGAGGTGGGGGGTTAAAATTTTACCATATGTAGCAGCAATAATTTCATTTTCAATGTTCTTTTTTACGTTGCACCATTAGGTGAAACCTGTAAAAGATTTTCCAGAAAAATATAAAATTTAAAAAAATGAGACCAAAATTTAAAGTTTTAGAGGTGACATCCAATTTGCATTGTAAAAGCACACAATCTGCGTTATCTTGAAATCGGTAAAGAAATTTACTTTAAGAAAGACATCTATCATCAACCCTTGTAGGCTGTAAAAAGGGTTATACATGAAAAATAACTTTTCTCAGATGATTGTTTTAGCATGTTACATTTAACACCAACCACGAGACTCGTAAATAAATGTAAAATCAAAGTCAGATTCAGCTAATCATATACCGATTCTTTAAGTGGCCACTTCAGTCTCTTTATATATTTATATGATGATGATATAACTATTACTAATGTGTTATTATTTAGTGTACTAATCTAGGAAATATATAATCTTAGAAAAAAAACAATAATTTCTCCGTTTTAATACCTCTATTTCTTTCTAGAGAAAGACTCCTCTATCGATTTTAAGAAAAACCAAGTTACGTGTTTATAAAGTTAAAATTTACCCTCAGCTTATAGACTATTATGATTTTATAAGTCACATATAAGTTAATCAGAAGCCAATATATTCGTTGAAAGGAAAACTATATGTGTTAAACGGGATATCAATATTCAGTTTCATGTTTGTTTACCTACTATCACATATTATACAGCTCAAGCGATCAGTTGTGTGTTGTGTTCCTAGACAAAAACTGATGGGCCAGCCATCGTTGTGTTGCTGCAGTAATAGAGACTGATGACGAAACTGACCCGCCCATTTGTATGGATTCAACCCGACAGCTGACTAATTTATATCTGTACATTCAATTTCAATCACCTGCGAATATTCACAAGGTGTCCCACTGTGTGTCACACACTGAAGTTTGTATTTTGGCGTGTCGTCGTTTGCACTGCTTACAGTAAATTCAAATCTGTTACAAGATATGTGAGCCTGTTTGACTTCCCTTATATTGAAAACAATTTTTGAAAGAAATTATGAAGACGAAAATAAAAGTCGTGCTGTAAATTCTGAAACCCCTAATTTATTATTGGAAAAACGGTACCAAATGTGTTTTTAATATTATTAAAATAGTTTTTATAATATAAAATCCAAATTGATATTATTGTATCTGCATGTAATAATTACAATTATAAACATACTGAGTGCAGAAATTGGAAACTTTGACAGGGATAGATTTTGTATTGTAATAATCAAAGTGTTATTACTACACACTACGTCAAAAAAGTGCCAACACAGTGACATTTCTTAAATACTTTTACTCTGCTGTAGAACACCATTTTCAACAGCTTTACTGTCTTCGGAAATACGGACCTAACACATATGGTGTATCACCTATACTTCCTATAAAAACAGTAATGGTTATAAATCAAAATGTTAATATTATGAAAAAGTTTAAGATCAATTGGACAAAAGATTTATTTTTCGTGGTTAAATTGTACAGTACCGCACTCACCACAAAAGTTACAAAAGCTCTGGACATCATATAAGAGCATATGGGCCGAGATGGAACAACCACATTTCATCAAGGTACATGTAAGCAGTACAAATGTTTCGGTTGTGGAAAGTTACTTAAAGATATTCAAGTTGGTCAGACATCCCACCCGGTATCTTTCTCTCCCCCTCTTCATCTTCGTCTGTCTATCTCGTAGTTAGTCACATCAAAATTATCTTCAGCTGTAATAAAGGGGTTAAATCACCAATTATGTGATTGGGTATTCTTACATACATTATTATATTATCACTTTCATTTTAAATTTCATATATTTGTGACGCATTTTTAAATAAATTTACCCTTGAAGTTAACGAAGAATTTGAAAGAGAACATCATTTTACGGCTAATGAATCAGAAGGAAAATTAGAGGTGAGTACTTCTGAACTTCTGAACCGAAACCACATTACATTTTAACAACATTATTATTTAACTGAATGCCTCTAGCTTGAAGATGTAAAGTGTAACAGTTACTCTGCTATAAAATCTTCTCCTAGAGTGCAGGGGGTTATATGTCAGTAACTGACAAGCTAAAACATAAAATTGTAACTCTTTAAGCCCCAGGCGACCGATCTGTAAGATATAAAGTGCAACATTGACTGTGGAGTAAAATTGTCGCCAGGAGTATTGAGATCTGATCATGCTGTACAGTTAACTTCGATTGGATTCTAAATCAGAAAAAATGCAAGAAACTGCTACTTACACTTGTTGAATGACATTAAACAAAGAAAACTTCCACTTTGTTATTTAACCGATTCTAATGTTTTCTACAATGCGGTATTTTAATTCCCTGTATTGGTACTAGAAGTTTTAGTGGTGTTCAATTTATAAATTACTTACTATTTTATCAACGATATTACAATGGTTCACCTCTGGCTGGCGTATACCTGACAGTTGAGGGTTCAGTGAAATCAGTGAAAACAATTGAGAAACCTTTCAATTCAGTCAATTTAAAGTACCGTTGCGCTTGCTTCTGGAGTGTTAGGATATTCAGTTTAAGTTTGGTTAAGGATGGGTCGCCTCCTGTCGAGATCCTATGAGGAAGGATAACGGGCTATATCTCAGCCATGTAATTTTGGAAGGAGGGAAGGGCAGATGTTTCCAGCCTCTCCGGTCAAAGCAGGCAGGGGACATCAGTACTTTAAGTCCAACAGCCTTTAATACTAAGGGAGCTCCATCTTCTCCAGCAGCTGTTCTTCATAGCTTACTTTATCTCGCGGTCTACCTTTCCACACCATTGTCTCAAAACTGAACAGTAGCTATTTACCATTGCCAGACACACATAGGATTGCCCAAATGTGGATTGCCTATTACTTGTAAGGCTAGAAAATTTTCACTTATGTTGTTGTTACCACAAGATGTCTGAAGAACAAAGTGTCCTATAAACTTGATATGATTGTATCAAGAATGAAATGAGCAATAGACCAAATTCAGCAAGTCCCGTTATGCCTTGTTATGTTAAGGAAGTTAGAAAACAGTGGATGACATACCAAAACTATTAAAAGTTGACAATAATATGGCACAAATAAAGATAAATGCGCCAATTTCTCTTTTTCTCACAAAAACCAAATTAAAAGCTTGGGAGCATTCATATTATATTTGTGGTTTCTACAGTATAAAAATCAGAACACTTGACTAACATACCTATCAAATCTTATTTATTGACGTCAGTTCTGTCATTAAATATGTATTTGTAAATTACCCCACCCTTCATACATTTATTCCCATTCATGCTTCTTAACCAGTAAAATGTCTGAATTTCCAGAACACATTGACTCCAAACTAAAAATATTGAAAAAAATACTCACTAAAAAAATTTAAGAGTTTTGCTACTTCCATAAAGAATTTTTAGTTTTTCTAAAGAAAGATCAGGGAAGGGTATAATATAATTTTGAATACCGAATATTACATGTATGTGTTTGTGTAATGTAGCATTACTTTAAAGTACAGTAAAAAAGATTTTATAATTAGTAATATTTAATTGGGCAATTTTAAAAATGTGCAGTTGCATACTATACTAAACTAAGAAGAATTTAAACCAAATTAATCCTTGGCAGTATTTTAAAGTTATACATGCTTGGAAATTATACCTGTGATTGCTTCATATTGTCATAAGATATAATTAAAATAATCGTAATTTACAAATATAATCAAAGCATATTTTTTCAATTTTAGTTTTTTTATGTGAATTGTAATAAATACGAACTAAATAATTTATTACTCCTCAGTGCGCTACTATTTTAAAGAATATCTTTAAAAAATGTATATGTTGATTACACTTTATTATTTTCCTTGAATTTGTATGGGTATATTTGCCATAAAAGTGCCCTTCATTTGAAGTAGCTATTAGCAAGTCTACTTTATCTTGTTCGAGTGCGCAAGCGACTGTAGGGTGGTGCTTCTTTCATACAGTCACAATATACGAAAAACTTTACGCAAAAAGACAATAACTATTTGACCGAGTATTACCTGCACACCTGTTACTTACATATAACATAGCAGTTACAATTAATAATATATTATTAATATCATTAATAACTATAGTAAAGCACAGAGTATACTACTTTGGAATAAAAAACAAAACTGATCTTAATCATGCTTCTGAACCTCCTTTACATCTAATGCATGTTTTATTATCGTAGTCTGTTATTGTAACGTACATAGGAAAATAAAGTGAATATAAACAAATCTTTAAAGTTAACTTTTCAAAAATACACAATAACTTCAAAGGGCATAACTTTCCGGTTAGAACAAAAACTTACTCCTGACATAGAATTTTGTAGTACTGTTAAAAAAGCAAAACAATAGGAAAAGCAAACAATCAATGATGGGCATTAAGACTATTTCCTTATGTTTGTGTCTACTATCGTTTCCTGAAGTTGTCCCAGGCTCTCGTGAAACAATTTGTATATGATTACTACATCAATGACAATGTTGTCATAGAGATATACAATTGTATTAACTGATAGGCGATACACGGTGCTCATACCATATTTAAATTCAAATTATAATTATATATTGCACAATATTACGTTCAATTATGAGATTGTCCAATTCCATTTCATTCAGCATAAGAGAATCATCTGTAAAACATTTTCTGTTAGTGTTTTCTGTTGTTATGCAACACATACTAGCCTTTTATCTGCGAAGCACAGTGTTATATTTTTGAAACACAGTGACGCGAGTTTTCGAACATTCTTTCGAATTTTTAATAAAAAATTCAAACAAAGGATTTTAAAATATTCTGGAAATTTACTGCATGGAGTTTTTTTTGCGCACATCAAAAGATATCTTATTCATCATTCCTTGTCATACAGGATACGCTGTAGGAAACAATTAGAGAAAATAAAATCCAACCTCACTTTAAACTTTAAATACCACAGACCAACTAACATACGTGACGAATAAAAAAATAATTGCACGTTTATCTCTGCGTCAACCGAGGCGAGCCAACTCATTTCGGCCACAATCAGTGGGACACCCCGACCCACGTAATAGCCTCTTAGATTGTTTTATTGTTTAACCACAAGTCTGCACGAGCTCGAGCTGACGCGCTCTATAAGGCTGAGTGTTACTGCACGCCATATCCGCCATCGTCACGTGATCACGTATGGGGGTCATAGTTCACCAGGAAAGACACCCATGGTTTGTAGGTTTTACCTGCTGGGCCCACAATTGTCATGTATTGTCAGCCGACTCACGGATGTTGAGGAAAGGACGCCTATTTTTAGAACAAAACAGATGACTTTCGTAATCATCGGTTTAATCCCCGTGAGTGTGTGTGGAGTTAGCAGTTGTTCGTCTGTAAGTAGTCATTTAGAAAGCCAACATCCTGCCAACTGCTTTGTTTGTCTCTGTTAGCGAAAGGTGTGAGAATGACACATGCAATTTGAGAGATACATACACATTCAATCATGTACATGTACCTTATAAACAAAAACAACTTGTGCGTTAACATTTATCCAGAAATGAAATATGAAATAGGAATTAAATTTGTAATGTTCAAAAACGTGGCCATTTCCATATTTTTTACCAGAATTTAAAGAAATATCTCATGTATAATAATTCAGGAGACTTAAAAAGTTTTCTCTTCAAAAGCAATATAATTCGGAACTTAATAATACAAAACTAATAAAATTAGGAGACACTTTTTTCTGTTTTGTGAATATATCATTATTCTATCAATTAACTTTTTGCATTTACATTTATTCAGGTCTATGAAGTAATTTTGTAATTAGCATTTCTGTAAATAAGGAGGGAGTTGAATTTGAAGATTATTTTTCCAGATAAGAATTACCGTCATTTAAAACTAGGGCAAATGTTACAGAGGTATCTCAATATTAATATAATAAAAAGATTTATTTGCAAGTAAAGAAAAAATAAATCAACTAATTATTAGATTTAACTTCGTTACTAGCTTTGATTACTAAATAAGTTTTATATCTTGATTTTAGTTTACGTAAAAAACAACATTACATTTAATTCAGATCTTAAGCTTAAAGTTGCACTAAATGAAATAGGAAAAGTCCGACGCTCACTTAATCTCTAAACAACTTTAATTTCGAGATGTTTTATTTCGCGCGCGCATCTGTGTGTGTGGTGTCCTAGTCCTCGTTTGTTAGCGCATAGAAGTTGTGATTAATATAGAACTTGAACGAAATACTTGGTATACATTTTAATTGTGCAAGTAAATGTAGCTTTTGAATAATACTAAAGAACCGCCAAGCTGTGTAGTCTTGACAAGAACGAATATTCGTCCTGTTACACCTCAGTAATTTAACTAAACTGTTTTGACGCACTGATGGTAATAATTCAGTAAAAAACCTGGTGTAAAAGTTATTTATAAGGTAGGAATACGCTTTAGCACGTGTTGCGTAACGGGGTTAGCTGAGTTTCAATATAAAATCTTATTATTTACAGCTAGAACGATAGACAATCACACGGCAAGAAATTTTTTACAAAGTGATAGGCTTCAACGACAGGCTCATTCCATTTTTGGCCGTGCTATATCATATAACTCATTCCTTAAAATTTAGAAATAAAGTTTAATGCAAATCTGAAATTATGTATGCAAATTTTCTTGAAATTTCTTTGAAAATTGTGTTTATAAATTGGATTTAATATGAGTATTTAAATAATAAAAACCTATACACCAAGTCAGCACAAACTTATGTTGGATATGTAGGGATAGTAAGCTACACGCGTTATTACGATAAAACGTTAAATTATCTTACGGATATACTCAGTTTGTTTGCAAATTTATTTATTCAGCTATTTTTTCATTTCCTTCATAGTTAACCATAAGGCGAATGTAAACATATTGCCAAATCCCATGGAATTAGTTCACCATAATCGAACTCAGTGTTCGTCATAGAGAAATGAAGTTTAATGGTCAATTTGAAGTCTTTAGTTCAGTTTTTTTTCGGGAAATCATGCGGAAGGACAGGCAGATTGATAGAAAGATAGGTAAAATTAATTTGTTTCCAGTCTCATGAGAGATAGGGTTTGCTAACGCTCAGCCAATTACAAGCAATCTATGTTATATTAAGTGACAAGAGGTGAAACTGTGCTATAATGTCGAGATATAGCAACATGGGAGAGGCTGTACACTAAGATCAAGGGCATTATGTGGTTAATTGCCTAGTAACACACTGCCAGTCTCATACTAATCTACAGGCTTTACTTGACATTATTACCTAAAGAACATGGAAATATTAATAGAAATATTTTACCAAGCAATATTCAGTGTTCATTTTTACTACTCACTTACGTAAATCTAGTATTTTTAAAGACTAAAATATTTTTCTTGTTAGCATTAGTGTCTAAAAAAAATCCTATACTCTTTATGAGTTACTACATTAGTTGGAAAACATCCGATTTTTCGGTGTCAAAACCCACTACATAAGGTAAAGCATCTACTAAAAGTTCAAAAACTAAATTTACCAAAGTCATACTTAGAAATCAAATAGAAGTTTAAGGTATACATTCAGCATCCACTGGGAAGTATATCAACAATTAGAAGAAACACATACCATACATTGCTAAATTTTTTAGATACAGAAATGTGTGGTGATGACCTTTCAATTGAATATAAATGTGAAATAAAATACATTACAAGTTTTACTGGCAACATATTTGTAAGTCATACGCAATGAAATCTTTTTAGGCACTCTCATAACAAATTAATCTTTTGTTTTATTGTACTTAAATTTTGTTTTTCTGTTTGAAATTTGTTTTTGAAAAACATTTCTCCTGAGTTATGCGTGTCTCAACGCTCTGGTATTTTTTGCTTACTTTAAACTAGGTTGCAGTTACGCATTAGTTCATTTATCTGAAAAAGAGATCAGATTGCAGATCCCGAAACATAATGTTACTGTTTGTATTGTAGCAATAAGAAATGGCGAACTTCTGGAAATAATCCTGTAACCTTTACATCATGTCTATAGTTCTTGAGCCAAAAACATACAAGTAAAGAAGGTGTTTTAAGAAATATCTATTGTTGCATGACGAGTGCAGGAAAAACTTATTTTTTGGAGGAAATTTATGAGGTGCATAGAAAACTTCTAAGTAATTATTTTACAAAATCTGGAGAAATAACACATGTATAGTATTTTCCTCTGAAATGCAACGCTAGAAAGGATTTCGAAATTTACTTGTGCACTTCAACAGGGCTGGTAAGCAAAAGGAAACAGCCCAACCAGACTGACTCTGCTCAACAACTATAATTAAAACCGACCTAATCAGAGCCTTATCATAATCACTCGGGTCTTGCCGAGGAAGATAATGACACCTATTATCTCAATGAACAGCGGATGTTTTAGTCATAAAGATAGCATTCAAACTTTTCCTTGTAGTATTATTAGACAATTCATAAATTGACTATGACCTACAAAATATGCTACGTTAATATTAAATCTTGGACATCTTACCGATGTTTTCCAGTAATTTTGTAAATTTAATTAAATTATTGGTGACTTTGTTTGCCTTTTGGATTTATACTGCATCACTGCAGTAGTTTGTCACTCACTGCTCATAGTTATGTTTATCTCAATGTATATGATTCAAAGTTAATTAAGACTTTCATAGGTGAAAACTGTATCTTTTAGTGAAATTAACAATCAGGAGAAGAGTAAATAAAATGTTATTGCTTCTTTGAATTTAATTTGTTAATTAAAACGGTATTACGGTAGAGAACGTCACTGAGGGACATTTTAAGATATATTTCTTTTAACGTAACCATTTTCTCAAGACTCTAAAGAGTCACTGCTACGAGTGCTCTTGGTTAGGTTTGCATCTAACGTGTTTAGATGCATTGTTTCTTTCAATAAAAGCATCAAGAGATGTTCGGTATCATAGTCACAAGTTATATAACAGAGGAAAAGTTCCCGTTAAAATCCCTACTTGTTGTTCCGCTATAGCTATAAACTATGCATACCCAGTCATTTTGAAGCATATTTATGGCTGTTTATAGACGTATTGTAAATAGGTAGCTCTTGATGATTCAGTGCTCTGAAATATAATGTTGCTATATCAAAACCACCTTAAAATGTTCCTTGTAAAACAAACCTGACGCCTCTTATTGAGCTAAAGGTTGATGTCATAAAAAGGAGATAAATATGGAATTTGCTTGGATTTAAAAAATCTACTCAGAGTATAACCTATATATGTACAATAAAAATATAGGAAATGTTAAAGTGGGAATTTTCACTCTATGGCATTATATCATAATAAATGTTTTCACTAAGAAAGTTAATAACTTGGACTTTAAGGTTTCTTCACATTGGTCTAAGATATTTCCATTATTACTGAAACCGTTGGAACTATTCAATCAAATGCATGGAATGATAAATACTGTACAAAGCAGAGGAGTTGTGGGTAAAGCCACGAGTAATTGCTAGTGATATTACAATAGTTGGGCGATCAGACTGTTATTTTCTGTGTATCAATCGATTCCCAATAATAAACTGTGGAAATATGCATTCGTATAAAAACCGACCTGACATCACCTTTATTATGTACATACCATTATATAGTATACTATTGGTAATAAAGGGCAATAACAGCAATCAAGTATGGTTTCATATAATTTTTCGTCATAGCTGGTTGTAATTAATACGTCTAAAGAAAGTTCCTTTAGTCGTTCTTAGACAATCCAAGGCAATTTTTCACGGACTCTGTCTGTGATTCTCACGTTTCAAATACAGACGGCTTTACCAATACTAACGGTTATACCTACTTACAGTTCAAAAATTAGGACTTATAAGGAGTAAGACTTTGCAAAATATTAAAATGTTATTGTTTGTTATCAATCCATTGTGAGTTAAACATTTTCAATATCACATTATAATCGTTCTTGATTAAATTCATTAGATAAGTTTTGTATTGGGAGTTTTTATCATGAGATTGTAGTACTACTAAATATGTAATCAATTCATTATTAAATTACAGAAAATATTTTAGACCCCATAGGCTATGGTAGCTTTCGTGGAAATGGTAGAATGTTTACATAGTACATTGCATATTGAGTGTGAGTCCGCGAAAACATTTCATGCAATTTTTTATTGAGGTTAAATAACAGAGATAATTAAAATATATATATTGTACACATGGTACCATAAATGTACATTCAATCGTTTTAATTGTATAAAATATTATTCAGTAGGGTTTTATTTAGTTACTCCTTACTTTAGGGCTTCTGTCTTAAGATATATGTGCAAAAGTTTATATTTTAAACTTAATACATTGTCTACTCTTAAAATCGTTGAGCACATGTGCAAATGTTGTAATAAAAGTATTAAATAGTTTTTTTTAATACATGGAAAACCCACAAAACAAATTCAGAGATTAAGAAACCTAAAAGAACTATAAAAAATTGGAGCGTTAAAATATTGATTGTATTCATAGTAATAACAGTAATCTTACAAAAACGACTTGCGCATTACCAATACAACTATTAACTATAATACCCAATATTTAATAGTGGTTAAATATAGAACTTAATGTTATATTCAATTTATTCTAATCTGTTACAAACAAACTATTCATCTTCTCTTCTTATCGTGATTTTTCTCAAAGCCTATAGTACAATAGTAGTTCATTCAGCTGTATATCAGAAATATTCTTGGAAAAGAATTATCTACAAATAAACGTCTTATTCCTTGTATGAGTCTTCCCCACCTAACCAATAGTAAGAATATACTCGCTGTATACAAGCAACTCAGTAAGTGAGAGTATCAGGTTGGCAAAAGTCAACTATAGCAAGCAAACGTTGTAAAAAAGACAAATGTATGTTACACTAGGTGGGAAACCCACAAGGTCTACCGCTTTCTCTGTAGACGGGTCATTGTTTGTCTGCACGCAGTCATTTTCCTGCTACATGGTATTACCATAAATTAGCACTTGAATTGAAATAAGAATTAAAATGATCTTTGATATTTATAAATTTAATAATAAAGATAGTCCAAAAAAAATATTCCTCAAACAAAGTAAATAATAATAATAAACCAATATTGTAATTACAAGCAAATGTAATGTATTTGGACGTAAGATTTTGAGATTAGTATGTTGATTATTTTTAAATTGGTGTACTTATGATTCGAAATTAAAATCTTCCAGCATCATTATGAACTATCACTTCCCGGAAATAACGTAAAGAAATAATTAAACTTAAAATTTTCTGGAAGATGGGTCAGAAGTATAGAAATAAACAATTTTAAAAGATAAAGTATATCAGATAAAATGTTCCAAGCTGTAAAGTATTCCAAGCTCACATCTAAATAAACTGTTATCAACTTATTATTAGGTCTTCACACATTACCGGATGACTCAAGGATGAAAATACGAACGCTTTTCATGAAATATGTAAATGAGTAAACAATAATTTATTTTATATGGCAATTTTTCTCAATTTAATCTGTTTTGTAATGTTCATTTCGAACTTAGTGCTCTCATTAAAAATTCTTCTCTGACTCCGGTGGGACGTTACTTAAACGATAGTATATGTTTTTTAATTTTTTCAGATTAACAAAGATTATTTATTTCTTTGTTTATTAAACCTGTTACCAAATTAACAGAGAACTTTCAAGTCAGTTTACTGTATTTTGAAATTTGCATTAATTTTACAACAAACTAATAGTCACTTTTGCGTTAGTAAAATTATTAGGACGTAATGCAATAATAATCATTTACTGGCCAAAACAAAACATCAATCACTGCTGCTACTACTTTAACTTTTAAACGGCAGTAACAAAAACAAAGTTTAAAAACAGAGACACGTGTGTTACTATCTGTCCTTGTTGACGGTCGGTCGTTGCCATGGCGGTGCCTTCTTAGAAAGCCTAATCATTAATCATGCCTTCTTAGAAAGTTTCGGTTATTCCAACGGGAAGTTGATTTAAGAGCTGCGAAGAGTGAGCCTTCTTTATTTAGTCGATAAATATTTTAATTTCAATTTTGGCGTTCTTTGAACCTCTCATAGATAATAAAGAGCGAACAATCACCAAGTCCAGTTTATCAATGTTAAACTCAAACATGTTTACTGAATTTTATTAAAAAAAGGTAACTAGTTTGTTGTTAATTGAATTTTAAACGGCAGTGTGAAAAAAGTGTTTATAATTATATATATGTAATTATAGCCATGCAAATGGCACTACGTAACTGAAAGTAGTTCTGAATATAAAATTAGAGACTGCGCAACAACATTTAAAAACCCTCCCACTCGCTAGCTGATCAACTGGATTACTGTGGTCTTTAGTTTTAAATGAAAGAAAATATTATAAAAACATAATTTTAGTAAGTGTGATGTGTAAATAACTTAATCTATGTGATTGAAGTTAAACACAACCGTATCTAAAATAATTATACATATAAACTGTTATTGCAAATGAAATTTATAAGTGACTGTTTACAAACACACGATTACGAATTGCAGGACAGGCCAAGAATAGCAAAGCGCTACCTTGATACCCACATTATGAAGATGAGAGAGAAGGTCACGTGACTTGGCAGGATTGGCCGTTGTCCTTATGACGTCATGGGCAGCGCGCCGCGCGCCTCCGCTGTCTCACAGTCAGCTGCACACTACCGTTGTCTATGTCGGCGCGTGATTTACGCTGACATTTACTATCCCTTCGCTGTTGTTAAAGTTTACTGTCTGTTGGTTTTCCATGATTTTATTTCATTAGCAATGACTGGCTAATGTCAAGGAAAACGTACGCTATTTGAAAAATTTGGAGAATTCCCAGGAAAACTAACTTTGAATGTGAAGTAGGTCTAAAATTTTTATGAAGGAAACATAAAAGTAAATGAAGGCCATTATGATACATCATACATTTTCAATTACACTAATATTTATATTTTAAGTAATTAGTAGTATTCAGAAATAATTAATACGTATACTATTTCTTAGTAATATTGAAGGTTTGAATGGTTCATCATCCAGAATCAATATAAAGAATATTTTTTATTATCAATTCTAGATCGTATGAAAATAAAACAAATTTAAGTAATTAAAGTTAGTACTATAATCATGGTTTATAAAAATACTGCTAGTATGGTTTGTCAATGTACGTCGTCAGATGATTGTTTGTTATATTCAGGTTTTTAAAATAGTTGGGATGGATAAGGCTGGAGCACCGAAGGTCACAGAAGAAAAGTACACAAGTGGTTCTGATAAGAAAAATCTCAATCTAGGTTTAGCACAAATCACAGCACATGCCCAACTCTCAATAACTTATTTTGCTACTTACTCGAAGTCAAGAACAAAATCAATAAATTTCTCGAATTATTATTTTTAATTCTTTAGATTTATCTACTAGAAAATCAAGTAATGGACAGATATACTGTTAAAAGCTTACGGAGAATTGTTCTGGTCGTTCCATTAACAACAGTGAGAACCTAGGCACTGACACCTCACTTCTATTTTAATTGCGTGGTATCCGTCAAGGTAGTTGTCTAGGACCAATTTTATTCAACAAAGTAAACAGGATTTTCTTTTGTGTATCCAAAGTTCGATTATACATTCATATGCAGATGGCTAACAGGTGCTCATCGCTTGTACCACTGAATAGACAGCGCTAGATTAGTTCTGACCTTCACCACGTTTCAATGTTGTCAGTAACTAGTAGAGTTAACCATATGCGTATTATATAAGAGGCGCTCAGTGGGTTAAGACCGCCCTCTTGAAATTTAAAAAAACAATCATTAAAATTGTACCTAGTAGTTTGTTTTAAGTTAGTAAACATTTACTGTGTTTTTAAGCTCAATACTTCCAGGGGCAGTTTCAGAGCCCCTATTTTTGTAAAATATTGTATACTTCCTAAGCCAGCTAGCAGTCCCTGTAGTTTTCTACATACACCACTGGAATCGACCTTTTTTTGAGGTGTAGTTTTACAACTTCAAAATGGTGTAAAATTACTTCTATTTCACATATTGAGCAATTATATGATTTGATGAATTATTAAAATAGCTACCACAGTTACGAAAGAAGTGCTGCTATCTCTCATTAAACACTGCCAGCACACAGTGTCACTATCTCAAATAAAATGGTTTGTTATAAGGATTGCTTTTATTTTCAAAATATTTATGTACTTTCCTGCTTTTCTTACACGGTAGGAACTGCATAAATGACGCTGGTTTTGGGTTTAAACTAATTAAAAACACTGTCGATACGTCAAAATTGTATTATATTTAACTTATGTAATTCACTCTCTGCACAATATCCCGCATACAGGTTTTACAAGTTAAATAAAACATTACTGAATAGTATAAGGTAAACTGGTGTTGGAGAGAGAGAGAGAGAGAGAGAGAGAGAGAGAGAGAGAGAGAGAGAGACCAATTTGACACCAATTTTTTTATTTTACCTGCCCCGGTTTAGACCAAAGGTCCACTCTTCCACCGGGACAGGCACCAAAACATTACAACACAGAACATAGGTCGTGGTCTTACAAACGTGTGACCTTACAAACATGATTTATACATTGTACAAGGAATACATTGTTAATTATATATCTAGTTAAATATATATATATTTTTTTGAAAATCAAAATATACTATCATGTTTCTTACGTAAATATAATTCCAACACTTCATTTCATTACATTGTAAATAAAATCTACAAAACAAACACATAATATAAAGAAGAAAACAATTATAATCCAAATACACTTCAATCTATATTAACAACTCAAATATAGCCTTATTTTATTACACTGTTTATCTTAAGCATGATTTCATAATAACATTTTTATTTTCTAACCTTTTCACTATATTTTAAAAGCAATAAACGTCTTATATTTTTCACAAATATTCTCTCATTTTGCTCTTCTTTTAATGTTCGTTCTAGTTTATTTAATAATCTAATTGATTGGACACGAAAAGATTTAGAATATATCACCGTTCTATGGATTGGAAATTGCAAGATATGATCACCAAATCTTGTTTGTCTCAAATGAACATCTTGCATTCTAACAAATTTTTCATACAAATATTCTGGCGTTTTATATTTCAAAGTCTTAAAAGCTAAACTCAATATACTTAACTCCCTCCGTTCTTTAATCTTTAGCCAATTCAACTCTTTATAATACCTAGTTACATGATCATCCAATCGTAGATTGAAAATATACCTAATGCAAGCATTTTGTGCAACTTGTAACCTATTACTTAGTTCGTCATTTATATCACAATATGCTGACATAGCATAATCAAAATGTGGGAAAATCAATGACATCACAAGCTGTTTTTTTGTATGAGTTGGTGGCTTGAAATATAAACGTTTGAATTGATACAAACTTTGGAAAACCTTTTTACAAACATAATTTACTTGCTCTTCCCATGACAAGTTACCCATAATTCTAAGTCCTAAATTTACAACTGAATTTTCAAACTTAACAATCTGCCCATTGATTTCTATAGGCGTAATATTGTCTTCACTAATAGTATTCAACAATCTAGAGGTTCCTAATATTATCGGCTTACACTTCAATATATTTAATTGTAACCCATGATCACTACACCAAGAGAAAACATTAGTTAAATCTACGTTTAATTGATTAACAGCATCATTTATTTTATCAGGTGTACATTGAACATATAACTGTATGTCATCCGCATACAACATAATATTACTAAAAATAACACATTCATTAATTCGATTAATGTACAAAGAAAACAATAATGACGACAAAGTTGAACCTTGTGGTACACCTATAGGATTAAGTCTCCAGTCAGATTTCTTACCTTCGACAGTTCTAATTTGCTGTAGCCTCCCTTCCAAATACGACTCAAACCATTGAACAATTATCACTAAAATTATAAGATTTAAGAATTGAAACTAACAACTTATGATTTACACAATCGAAGGCACGGCTAAAGTCAAGTAACATTAGTACAGTAAGGCACCCTCTATCCATCCCTAGTCTTACATCATCAGTTATTTTTACTAAAGCAGACTGTGTACTAAAATGTGTTCTATAACCTGACTGATATTTATTCAGTATATTATTGTCATTAACATACTCAATAACCTGCTTATACACCAATTTGTCTAATACCTTTCCCAAAACACATAATATATTTATAGGTCTATAATTCTTACATTCTATAGGATTTACAACTTTAGGTAATGGTAAAATCATTGACCTTTTCCACTGATCAGGATATTTACCACACTGCAGAGAGAAGTTAAAAATATGCGAAATTACAGGTTTTATATTTTCAAACACCAACTTCACATCCCTCAATGAAATACCATCACTACCTACTGCATTGGAAGATATCTCATTTAACACTTCAGATATATTTTTATAACTAACATTTGAAAATTTCAGAAAAGTATGATTATTATCATGAACGTCTCTCAGAGCTTCATAATAATCTACTAAATCCCTATTAATTACATTATCTATACCACAAAAATAATTAGTTAAGTATTAAAACTGACCATACTACTGGAAATTTGGTCAGCTAATTTCCAAGAGGTTAATTTGTTTTTATTGTATTTTTATTTGAGGAAATAAATCATTTACTCATTTACTCATTTACTCAATTATTTAAATCATTTAAATCTACAACAGGTTCACTTAATTTATTACATTGCTTTCCCGCTCCTTGATTTTTTATAACTTTCTACACATCTTTGCTAGGCTTATCTACTCGTAACAACTTATCAAAGTACCTGTTTCTACTATCTCTAGTCAATCTCTGCACCCTATTTCTTATCAATCTATAAGATTCCCAAATAAATACATCTTTTGTTCTTATATATTGTTTATATAACCTATCTCTTTCTTTCATTTGAGTTTTAATTTCAGAATTAATCCATGGACATGGATTTCTATTTTTTGAAATCTTTCTTTCTGGAACATATTTATTAAGTAATTGTAATACTTTATCTGAAACAATATCAACTTTTTCATCTATAGTAGTTTTCAAATACATTTCATTAAATTCTAAATTACTACACTCATTATTAAGTTCATCTATTGCAATATTTTTATAATCCTTAATCACTATTAATTCCTTATTATTAGATAATCGTACCTTCAAATTCAATTCAACATATATCATGTCATGATATGAGATTCCTGGTACTGGTATTTGACCAAAATTCTTAACTCTATTAAGCTCATTACATATTATCAAATCTAGCCATGTGTCTGACTGTGGTAAATGAAAAGTAGGTCTTAAAGGTAAAATAGACAAATTCAAATTACTAACTAAATTTACAAGTTCATTTTTATCAGCAAAAACTCTGTTTGTTGCTAGATCTGTATTGAAATCACCAATAATTAAAATATTAATATATAAAGGCAATAAATTAGCAATAATCTCAAAAAACTCATTAATAAAACCAATTTTAGGTGGCCGATATACCACACAAAGAAGAAGTTTCCACCCTAATGACATTTCTATAATCAAAAACTCAGGTTTTCTGCAGTAAGAAGCCTGCGAAAACGCTACTACCCTAGTATTAAAACTTTTCTTAAAATAAATAGCTACCCCTCCTCCTTCCTTATCTTGTCTATCGTGTCTTAAAATATCATAACCGTTTAACATATATGGCTCTGAGGAAACCACAGGCTTCAAAAAGGTTTCTGTTACTGCAATGACATCGAATACACCGTCATTAAACACATTAAAAAAAGATTCTCTATGAACCTGAAGATTCTCCACATTTACATGTGCTATTTTTAAAACTTTTCTAGAACTATTCTGATTAGCAATATTAAAAGTACTATTTTTCATTAATTTTAACAATTTTACAAAACACAATACATTTTCCATAATGACAGTTACAAAATTTATCCACTACAATACATGTTGAAAACAAATAGTTAAACCTACACACAATATTGAAAAAGTCCTTTTCCTCGAGATTCGTATGAAAAACCAATAAAACAACAAAACACAGGGGTATAATTAATTTAACATTTAACACATATCCCTTTTTAAATACGTTTCCTTGACTGCTTGATAAAACACTTTTCCTCATGACACTTCTCACTCTTCATACAAGTTTATCAATGTCATCTTGACTGTTGATAATCACATACCGATCACCTTGATTTTTCCTCATGTAGATTCGACTATTTCGAACCCACAAATAAGTGTATTGTTTCTCATTCTTCACAGCACGTGCTGCATTCAATAACTTTCTTCTTTCCATCGTCAAGCTATCATTGAAGTAAATGACGGTCGCCTCTCCTTCCATAAATCCAATGTCACGAGAATTAAGGTTCCTTTTTTCTCTGCGTTTTGTCACCATTGCTTCCTTGTCCAACTTGCGTACGAATCGAACAACAATACTTCCAAGTTTTGTACCGGCTCCTTTGTATCTGAACACATTATCAATCATGTTTTCATTAAAAGTGAAGCCAATCACTTCTGAGATTCTACTGATCAATCCAATGAGATTCTCTCTTTCCATAAAAGGAACTCCACTAATTTCCAAATCTTTATCTCTATTTGCCTGTTCCATTGCATTTAATTTTACTGTCAAATCTTGCACATTTTTTTTTAAATTTGCATTTTCCTGATAAATTACAGAAATGTCCGCTACAACTTTTTCCATACTCTTCCCAATATCATCATTTTTCTTTCCATTCTCAATTATCCATTCAGAATATTTTTCCATCTGATTAGCAAACCCACTATTTGTTTTCCTGACCTCTGATCTAAATTCTCTCATTTCATTCAACAGAGCAAGGATCGTTACGTCAGGCCGCTCGACCGTAATCTTATCTTCGGTCAGCTGTGTAACTATTTCTGTATTAGTCAAACCCGAATCCTCACAATCTGTACAAGTCCACGATCGAGACTTCCCTGTATACTCCTCCTTCGACATCCCAATACATTTGAAATGAAAACTTTTGTCACACTTAACGCAAATTGCTCTATACGAATTATAGGAAAACCCTTTTTTACATGTAAAGCAAATTGATTTCTTTGTCGTACCTGTAACAATTGTGGTACTGGGCAGCTTCCGATCCACTTTTCAATTTAAGACCAGACATTTTCTCACTCAGCGGTGTTACAGGAGTATTGTCACCACGACAAGGCTTCACACGGTAGCAGTTTGAACATTTCCAATTAACTTGTGAATCAAGAATGTATTCATAATCGGATTCCTTCAAATGTTGAACACATTCCAAATGAAAACAACCATTACATTCTATACATACTAAATGTTTAGAGTCTTTTGACAGTTCATTGTAAAGTTGTAGCAACTACGGCGAGAGAGAGAGAGAGAGAGAGAGAGAGAGGAGAGAGAGAGAGAGAGAGAGAGAGAGAGAGAGAGAGAGAGAGAGAGAGAGAGGAGAGAGAGAGAGAGAGAGAGAGAGAGAGAGTTGTGACACGCATGAGTGAAAAATCACTACCACCATCTTGTGTATTAACTTCACTAACTATAAAACATGCACTTAATAAAAAACAAATCCCAACACTAATGATTAAAACTGAACTTCACAATACGTATATAGAATATATTTATTATATATACATTGTGTGATTCTTGACTCATGCATGCGAAAATGCTCTGGTCTGATATTTTTATGTTAACCTAGTTTATAATTATGTGTTAGGTTAGGTATTCACCTGGGGAAGTGATCGGATTACAGATCTCGAAATGTAGTGTTAATGAAGTCTCTCACAGGTTGGTGAGGTGCCCAAAATTTTCTCATGTCTGTTCGCACGATTATTGGGAATAAACTTATCTATAGATTTTAAATTCTACATGAAGTTTGAAAATTATATACGTGAGATAAGGATCGATGATTGTGCAAGTCACTCCCTAGACAAATGCTGAGCGGTAGCGAACATGTTTACATTGGATAACCATTAAGACAACGAGAAAATTACAGAAAGAACAGATTTGTAAACACACGGAGTAAAATCATGCAACACAATACTATTAGTATAGTATCACACGTAGTTAGAATTTGCAACTTCGGCGAAAGTACGTGATATAAAGTATGGTGTATTCCTGCCTTATAATATAACGGAGCATGGGATGATAAGAAATCAAACAAGCAATACACTCGAACATAAAAACTTTGAAATACTGCAGTTAACAATCCTACATAATATTTTTTTATATATCTGAACTTGCGTCATCTGAGTGTGTGGTCTTAAAATAATAGTGGAGTTTATAAAACCGAAGGAGGTAATCCTACGAAACAAAATACGGAAATGTTTATTTCGCAAATTTACGTCCTTCAATTATAAAATCGTTTTACGGTGGTATATTCCCTAATGGTCGGTGAAATCATCAGGACGGGCAAGAAAAAACCTCATTACCGCTTGGAAGCAATAAAGCATTGAATTTGCGGGTTTTATAATGTCCCTTCCCTGCTGTCGCTTTCTTCACCGTGTTAATTGCGGCGAGAGGAGACAGACAGCGTGGCAGCGAGGCAGGTGTGTTCTGTGTTTCCCGGATATCACCTGATGGTTACTTGATCCACGATGAACTCATCAAAATTCACAGTGACTCATTCTGTACACTGTCTGTCTCTCCTACTGCAGGCGTGGTACCTCCCCTCGCCTTTATTTCTTCAGGCCTCTACACAGAGCTGAGATCATTCTCGGCCAGACCTCTTCGGGGACAGTTTCTATCCCTGGCGACCATGAAGTCCTCTGCAGACATGATCCGGCTGAAAAATCTGGAGACGGGAGAGATATCCGTGGATCGGCTGGCACAAAACCATTGCCTCCAGGTAGGTTGGTGGCTTTACTGAAATAGTCATTGATAACATTTGTTTTACTGACTTGGTTTACAAATTAATTTTCCAATTTGGTCAAATATGTTGTATTAATACGCTGGTGCGAATTAAATAAAATAATTTTTAAATTATAATTTTAATGTATCCAGAAGCAAGTACCCATGTAACTGTGTTGAGGGCATATTCTGGAGTGAGCATTTTCGTATTTTGGCCTCTGGTAATCTAGTTTGGCTAAGATTTTATTTGAAATGTATTGTGTGTCGATTTAATTCATACGATATACGAATTAAATTGTATATCTATTTAAATATGCATTTAATTATGTGTGTATTAGTTAAAAATAAACTATTTAAACTTTCGTTCACCTGCTAATACAAATGTTTATACGTTATTTTATCGGCTATTACATAATAAACACCAAAAATGATTCGTATGGATTTTATACATATTTTCATATCTTTTGGAATTTTCGAAGGTAAAAATAAAAGTAAAAATTGAAAGTTTTCTTAGTGATCAGATAATTACAATAACTTAAGCTCAAGTCTGGCAATTAGCACTGTTGTATTTAATAGTTAATGAAAAACTGTTTTAAAACATAACGCATTCTTTTAAATGTTTTAGTGTAGAAGTCTTTTATGTAAAAAATAGTCTGGGTCATTTAGAAATGAAGACTATTTAGTTAAATTATTTTTAAACTCATTTATTGGAGATTTTCCCAATATGCATATTTTCCTCTTACTTCCAGTGTTATAATTGCTTAAAAACTTCTATATTTTTCGATATATATCAACTTTATAATTGCAACATGCAATTAATAACAGTTTTCTGTGAAAACTTTTAAAATATTAATTTTAATTTTTGTAATAATAATTTTGCCATGTAGTGTTCAAGATCGCTGCCTGATATATAATCTACCTTTCTTAGATATATACTTGTGCCAAAAGGGACAATGTTCTATCTACATGACTTTTGTCCAATTAAGCGTAAAATTTTATGTTTGATCGCGGCTATGTTAAAAAGTCATTCTCGAGCATAGAGCTCAACAGTTATTAAATCATTTATTAAAGCTATCATGCGGGTAGACAGATAATATATCGAAAGCGATATCTTTCCTACAGTTAAATAGATTAGCCTACAAGTACCGTAGAGTATGAATGAGGTGTATGAGGTTTTATCTTATAAGTCTTAAGCTATGATAGTATTGAATACTTCATTAAGCTACACTAAGCTATATTACCTTAAATTACTCACCTAATCCTAACCGCTAACTGACTAAATCAAGAATTCAAGTTATCAGTTATATTTAATCACAGTTTAGTGTACGAATAATTGAGTTCTGTGCGCTCTGTATGGATGACAGACGAGAAGACAGTTTCATTTAGAAGTTGGGTCTTAATTAAACAGTTCCTGACAAAACATATTTTAAAACTGTAATATTAAAAAAATATACTCTATTATTTTAACATTCATGATTTTTTCATTGAACATTTTGAAACTGAACAATTTATTTATGAACTGAAATTCGAATCCAAAGCTTGAATATTTTACATCCCAGTGAAAATTGCATCAAGAAATTAATATTTTCTTTCAGATCAAAATACCTTTTATAATCGAGATAAACAAAGATTACGTTCAGGCCGTCCATGTCTACAAAAAGACTTTTCAATACTAAAAAAATATTATTCATAGTATTTCATTATGAGAACTTAAAAAAAACCTAAGAAAAAAATATAAAAATAAGAGTCAAACTTTATTTCCTGCCCTGTTAAATATTATGTTTCGTCGTTTATGAACCACTAGAATTGCTAAATAGCACAGCAATTTAATGGCATCATTAGAAACACAGGTTTACTTATATTATTTAAGAGAAGAATTCATATCATTAATATAGTAAAATAATTAATGATTGGTCTAAATACGAGTATTAATATAGTGGAACTATATTTAAGCCTCTGAATTTGGATTTTTATACATCAGTTCTTGCCAGAGGTATGTTAACTATACCTGTAATTCAAAATTCTTATAAATTATAATTGAAAACCTTGATTGTGTTTATTTTCTATAGAATATTTTTCATCATATTTTAATTATTCGAAATATAGTAAATACAGTCATTAAAGTAATTATTTGATATAATTAGTAGGTGTAATTAGAAGAACATTTACTCATATTATTTAAAGAAGATGCCATACCGTCATATATATATATATATATATATATATATATATATATATATATATATATATATATGAGTAAAGTAATTGGTTTAAATCAAAGCCGACCTTCCTTGATTTATACCATGAGAAGTAAAACTGATCTTTGGAAGACTCTATGTTTGCATACATCAGTGTTATTGCTAGTGATATGTTAACTACATTTCTAATTCTAAAATTTTTGTTTATTAAAATGGCCGATTATTTTTTTACCAAAAATCAAACCACAATAAAGCGTGTTTAGTGTAAGTTGTTTTTCACTATAAGTTATCTATACTTTATTTTTCATCCTACTTCCAATGTTCATAATATTAAAGTAATTTATTTCGTTTATTACGCTACCATCCCATTCAATGCAAAACTTATCCTGCTGTTGTTCATATTTTATCAATGATTATCCAGTTAATATGTCGTGTTAATATTAATGAATAAATGATAAATGATTTTTGATTTGATTTAAAAATCATTTATCATTTATTCATTAATATTAACATGACATATTAACTGGATAATCATTGATAAAATATAAACAACAGCAGGATAAGTTAATTACATTCTCAAAAAAAGTTCGCGATTTGTATTGACCAAAAACTTTCTTCATAACATTTCAAAGTTTCCAAATCTAACATTTAACATTGTATATAGCACATCTATAATATTTTTATAGCAAACACAATATTTCAAAGTTTGTATTTTACATCTTTTGTAAAATAGTTAAACTCATTAACCTGTTCTTCATATACTATTCAGTATATAACATTACTATACAGTTAAATACTGTTGGATATAATTACGGTAAATTTTAGGCATATAATGATATACTATTATTAGGGCGTATACGCACGCACTCATACGCGCGCGCGCGCACGCACACACACACACACACACACACACCATAAATATATGTTGCGTACTTTATAAATGTATAATTATATTATTTAAATACTTGTAGCAATCTCATGAAATATGTCTTAATGACATTTGAAACATTTCAAATTGATTCGGCAAAAAAGATATTTCTAGCTTATTTCATTCGTTCTTTGAGATGATAGGAAATTTGTAATCGTGCATTACACACTGAGTTAATTAGCTTTCTAACTCATCTAGGGCTATTCTTAAAACTTATAGTGTCTACTTGATTCATGCACATAACAAAATTGTACCTGTTACACTGAAACTTTTACAGGTAGTTTCTTTTAAATAGTGTGCTGTATTGCACAATCAACTCTAAAATCTTATATTAAACTAACTTTGATACTTAACATACTGCTATTAATAATGCATTTAAACAGTTATTTATAATAAAGTAAATGATAATTAAATTATTAAAAAGGCATTTTTACTAATAACAAATCTAAAATATCGAACCATATGTGGTTTGTTTCTTCAATTACGGGACCGAAAGGAATTCGATTTTTCAATTCAATGAATAATTTAATAACAAACCAAACGTTATATTAACACAATTGATTAACTTCCAGGACATTCTTATTTTTGAATA
This sequence comes from Homalodisca vitripennis, assembly GCF_021130785.1. Lineage (NCBI taxonomy): Eukaryota > Metazoa > Arthropoda > Insecta > Hemiptera > Cicadellidae > Homalodisca > Homalodisca vitripennis. Next base: position 38,400,094 of record NC_060214.1, read on the forward strand.
TAGTTAGTAAAAAAGAACAACATGGAGTGAGTTAAGGTTTGAGATGATAAACTTTATAAGATTTCAACTTATACGATCCTACAAATTTTGAGAGTTTTCTATGTGCATTTAAGGGAGCCTGATGAATTATTGTGTTAAGCAAAGTGTATGTATTCCTATTTTTGAACTGGTATTCTCTTGTCAATAACATATTGTTTTGGAAACTGGAATCTACGCTCCACGTTTGTTGTGAAATCCTAAATTATAACGTCAACCATGTAGCAAAGTAAGAAATTTAAATGCATGATAATGAAAATTTAGTTTAAAATTCAAATACTTATAAAAAAGATCCTTTTTAAAAATCACAACCTGAAGACAAGCATAATGTTTTAGTTATAATAACAGTCAAAGTTTAGTACAATGTTTTGATGATAGGTCTGGAATTATTTGGAACCATGATTTAGAAATTTGCCACTGAATCATCATCACCAAATTATCTGTATGCTCACAGTAGCATGTAACATGTCCGAGACATTATTACAAAAAGGATGCATTTAAAAAAATGATAAACTGAAGACAATCAGGGCATGATTTATTAGTTATGAAATTAATTGGATACAAGTTTAAAAAAATAAAAGCTTAAAACCTTTTTTTGATGATAAGCCTAGAATTAATTTGACACATAATTTGGAAATTCGCCACTATATATTTTTCATCATCACTAAAATCATCTATGTGTTCACAGGAGGCAGCATGCACCAGAGATGCTTGCAAGGGTGCCCTGATGTTCCAGCATATGGTAAAGACCACTTACTCGGCACGCCCTAAAGAGCAACTGATACTTCATGCTAAGGACTTTCTCAGTCAGTACTATGGTTCTCTTAAGAGGTAAATAAAACTAAACATCCTTAATATCCTTTTAAATATATGTATCTGTTAATAACAACCATGTACATGAATGCCATTATAGTAGAGTACAAACTTTGATTGTGTTAGTTACGCAGGAGATAAATCATTCAGGACAAGGAGTGTTGAGGTCTAGGGGATTAGTTCAGTTATTTCCAAGGTCCAACGCCAGAGCTGCGCCACTTTCGTTTTTATTTTTCCCATTCAAATGATCACTACTCACTGGAACAACTCACTTTGAAGAGGATACATTTTGTTGTGTAACTAGTACAATCAGATTCAGAAGTAGATTTGGAAAAGTTGTCATTATTGAGAGAAACCTTTTAATATTTGTGCTGATGTAGCTCTGTAGTCCTCAATATAGTTTGAATTAATCCATTAATTTATCTAAATAATCATACTGGTTTTTTCAATAAAAAACTTTTATTTCAGGTTAGATTTATTAATGTAATTAGGATGAATCTCTTCCATCGGTGGTATAACCTACAGGTTTTGGAATATTCAACAGTGAATCACTTGAGTGTGGACAGTTATTTAATAACATTATGAATCTTTTTAATAATTATTTATTTATTTAAAAGAGTTCCCAATACATTTAAAATTGAAATAATTTAGTTATCCCTCAGATATTAAAATGCTCTAGTAGTCTAGGGAAAGGGTTAGCCGAAATGAAGATTTTTTAAACTCTTTATGAAAGAAAAAAAAAACATAAATACGTCAGCAAACATAAAATACTTCAGTGTTTTTAAGATGGAAAACAAAATGCATTTCCTATTTTTTGACGGTATATTCATTTATGTATAGTTATAAAATAATAAATAGATATTTTATTCAAACCTAATGAATTTAAAGGCTTACTTGATCGGGAAGGCTTTCTATAGTCTCCACGACACTCGTGATTAAACCGATTATTTTTGTAGTGGGAATAATTTTAAAATTGTCTCAAGAATATACTGTGTTTTATGATTAGATTGTATGCTCTTGTAAACAGTTCTGTTCTTTTGCTTTCTTATAATAACTTTTTATACTGATGTTTTGACTTGCACAGAAAACCTTTGTGTTCTATTGTGTGAATAAGTAATTCTTATTCTTAATTGAAAATGCAAAAGCACTTTGTATTTCTAGTGAAGAAGAAGCCAAGGCTCAGAAATCGGTGAAGAATGGACATGGACTGCCAGCCAGCGTTATGGCGAGGATCACAGAGTAAGTAACGTCACTTAGTTACCTCAACAAACAAGTTGGTTGAAGATAATTCTTGTAAAAAGTACAATTATCTTCCTCTATAGCCAATTATGCTGAGCCCCACCACGGTGACAAAACTAAATGAAAAAAGGTTGGTATGACGACCAACGAAATTATGGAGTTTATATTCTAAATATCAATGCAATAATTTGTTGTTGTTTTGTTTTGTACTTTTTTTAAATATTACATATAAAATCTTTAAGGAGTGAAATATGTGACAAACTCTGTATTTACCTATTTTATAATGAATACAGGAGTGAAATTAATGAATTAATTCTGCAGAAACATTTCGCGGTTTGAATATTATTATAAATTCAATTATTTTTTTCGAGAACCGTCACGTCATCTAGAGAACATCTGGCAGGTCCTTCTTAAACCTTCTGCCTGTACATCTGTGTGGTAAATCTTAATATAAACGTCCTAGAGATTACTAATTTTTTTGTATAATATTATTGGTCCAAGAAATAGCGCTAATGAATTCAGTGTAAAAAAAGTCAAAGAATAGCACAGTAAAAAGTCAATTCAAACATTTTCACGTTGATTTTATGAGGAACCGTGGTTGCAACGAGAAAATCGCGGAAAGAAATAAGAGTATTCTTTAAATTTAATCACACCACACTGAAGGAAACAGGATTTTCCAAACGTTTCCTATCAGTGAGACTCAAAATCAGTAACACTACGTTTTGAGAACTGCAATTTAATCTCTTCCTCATGCGAAAAAATATTGTCCACACACTTCAATCTAGGGTAAAATAAACCAGACAGGTAAATTTTAGTTAGTTATTAGTTAGGTTAGTTATCTACTTGATGAAGGGATCAGTTGCCGATCTTGAGACGTAGTGTTGATGTTTTTAAATCACAAATCGATGGAAAATATCCCGAAATTTCTTATAACTTACTTACTGCCGTGGCTCCTGGTACTCAAGGTGGTACTTTGCCTCGCCAACACACTGCCTCCAGATCTCTCTATCCATTGCCTCTTCTTCCCTTCTTCCCAGTTTTCTTACGTCTCTTCTGATCTGGTCTCGCCATCTCAACTTGGGCCTTCCTGGTGGTCTTCTGCCCTCCGGATTGTTTACAAGGACGTTCTTGACTAAGGAGTTGTCCTCCTTCCTTAGTAAATGGCCAGCCCATCTCATTCTCCTACTTCTCACCTCGGCCACTATGTCTGGGTCCATATATAGTTGCCTCAACTCCACATTATGCTTTATCCTCCACTCTCCATCTTTCTTATAAGAGCCTTTAAAATTAAAAAAAACAAACGTATAACACACGTCACTTTTCAGATTAATTGACTTTATTCATTTGGCTTAAAACTAAATTACATTCAGCTGCGATGTCGTTACGTTCTGTTGGGTCCTTCGATAGGTTAAGTGTAAGAAAGGATCTAATTGTCCTAACTTCGCCTGTCAAAATAAAGAGTGTAGTAAATCAATCGACAATCCATTATATTTTCCCACTTATTTTACAATTTCCCGTTTCATTTTTAAATAAATATAAAGAATATTGATAGTAGGTTTGTTTTATAAATTGCTTTAGAGGAAATATACACTAACTTAGAGGTAAAGTAGAACATCGGATAGGAAGCGCAATGACGTTTTACCATCTAATATCCGGAGGACACAGCTTTGACAGCACCTCGTAACTTATCGTTAACGACGTAACAACTTACCATCAAAGCTGAGCACCTTATCATTACACTGATCATAGTAACAATGGACTCTCGAGCCCATCGTTAATGCAATCCCAGTAACCATTGGTGTAATGAGTATTATCTGGGGTTTCGTTTCACACCACATCGAAACATCGATATTTGATCGAAATATTTGATAGTAATAATTAGTAACATCCTCGAACTCAGAGTAAATCATGATTTGGGCTTATAATGATAATTTATAACGCTGGAATGTGAGGTTGTATATTTTAAGGTATTAATTATGTAAGTAAAATGTTCTTTGAAATTTAATTATTACTCTTTCGTGAAAGGTAATGCCTGAACGGTATACGACGTCGGAATTTGTATCCTAGTCCAGACTGTCTTTGACCGTAGCACTTTTATCGGGGCCATCGAAACATGCCAGTAGTCAATGGGGAACAAATCACATAGTGATATAATATATGAAAATATAGAAGACAATATGAAAAAAGTGAGATTCTAGAGCACGTATTTGTGTTGTGTCAATGGCGCAGTGTAGTGGTTACGCAGGTCATTGCAAGTAACAGAATCAAGCAACATCAAGCGTAGCTGCTGCCGCTTGGATGGGTGAGCGTTGAGCAATCCTACCCTTACAAGCAGTCCACAAGCCTGACAAAGAGCATTCTTGGTGAGTTGGAAGTCACTTTTAAGGCGTTGATCCCTAGGTTAAGTGTTAGAGAGAGGTTCTTAGCTCTAACTTTACCTGGACAAATTAAAAATTCTTTACCTTTTTACTTTACATCACGATCCTGTATATGCTGTAGATCTTCGAATCAGGCAATGAACGCCAGGTGGGGAGAAGTCCTGAAGGAAATCGAACAAACGGGCACCTACAACTTGACAACGAGTGAGTTGGCGTTCGGAGCTAAGTTGGCCTGGAGGAACGCTGCCAGATGTATAGGGCGAATTCAATGGTCGAAGCTCCACGTAAGTAGTATTTTTATTCTTAACTTATACACATTAAATACATGCAAACAGAGGAGTTAAGGTTTGAAAGTATCAATTAGATCCAAGTTATTCTCTGTTAATAAGAAGATACTTCAATATCAACTTCCTTTTTGTTATATAGGGTAAATAGTTACAGTCGTATTATTTTTATTAGTGTTTTTTAAATCAAGCTTTTAAAAATCCATGTAGCTTGTTAAATATTAATTCTTTCGTATTCAAAATGTACGATTCTCCCTATGTTGTACTTTCCACTCTTCTACTAGCTTTAAATCTTCTTACGATAAAACTAAATGCAGAAGTGAGAGTTTAAATCATTGTCAAAAATTGTTAAGTACCAGAAAAAGTACCTATATTGGTTTTACATGAAATGAGAGTTTTTACTGAAATCCCAATTCATAATTTGCCATTCAGTATTTTGAAACTTTCATAAGAGTGCGTCAGTTCTGAAAACACAAAACGCACAAGTTTAGATTACTGTGGAATCTTTATTCGTATGGAAGAGAAAAAAGAAATGCAACATTAAGAGTAGTTTAAAACGTTTTGCATGGTTTTATAAAAGCGTAGCATTTCAATAAATTAGGTGGTTTATAAGAAATAATTTTATTCAAAACATTTTTAGAAATAACAGTAAAATTGCATAACCCTTAATGTGCTTTATTTAAAAGTTTTAGGGACAATGCAATTTAATATAATTATTTTATCTCATGTATTTCCTGACTTACAACATTTTTGAGAAGCAAAATAAAAAAAATTAAATAAGTAGATAGTATTATAAACTATGAAAGCCTACAACTGTAGGGTATTTTCTTAACAAAACAATACATTTATTACCATATATAATTTATTTAAAATTAATAAATACGAATTGTATGGACGTGTATAAAATGTTAGTGTAGTGTGGTAGTGATAATTTATACTTAATGTACTCGTATTATTTGAATATTGCCTTCAAGTTTGGTATTTTTTGTATTTAAATGACGTTTAAATTTAAATTTCAATTTGTTCCTAAATGGTATTACATATAACCTAAGACGACCAGGATAAATAAGGATTCCATCGGGTAATTCCCATTGATTATAAAGGCTAGGAGAGTAGCGGCAGCAGTGACAAAGGACATTTAGCCCAAAACAAAGGTCGAGAGGTCAATGATGATCTGATCGAGCTAGGGGAAACTGTGCTGACTCGACAGAGCTGTTACTACAATAGGCGGAACGGATGGTTATCTACCTTATTGCAGTATGACCCTAATATCTCTATAGTATTGGAGTAGCGATCAATGGTTGGCTCTTGTCAAAGAGGGTGAGACGGTATGTTAGGAGAACAATTAAAAAATAATGTACATATTTTGCTTTTATTAAATAAACCCATTACTTTTAAGTTTAAAAACTTCATTGCCCTAATCGGCATTAACTGAATTAGAAGCACGATCTCTAAAAAATAAATGCTTTTAAACTATTTTAAATTTTCTGTATACAATATGAGGTTGAGTGGTAGAGAGGGCTTAATAGCCGCCACTTTAATAAAGAAATTTTTCATTTCATTTAGTTTCATACATTTTTGAATAACATGTAACACGTAATGTTTGAAAATAACATAGGGTTAAGGATATAGATTATGCAAATGAATAAGTAAAAATATATTCTTATAAAAGCAACCTTACATACTCTAATGGCCAATTATTAACTTTAACCTTATTAAAGGGAGGATATTAAAATACATTCTAGTTCGACTATTATATTACACAAAAACATGTTTTAATTGTAAAGGAAATTAAGTTTTGTGACTTTATCCAATTGAAATATGCAGCGATTGCAATATTACGATTATAAAAATATTTTTGATAAATATATAATTTTATTAAACTTAAGAAATGGCTGAGTGAACATTATGTTTACCATGTTGTCGTCAAAAATATTCTTACAAAGAAATCATATTAAAAACATTAAGTGACTACTGTTTATTTATGAATGTATTCCACTACACAATTTATGTACTTTTCAATGCGTGGAAGTCATTTGAGAAATAGCATTTGAAGCTTTATAGCTCAAAACTGTGGAGTAACTGAAATATATTGTGGTTAAACCGGAGTTTTTGTTGTAATGATGCTATTTCTTAGAACAAAATTAAGAATCAATAGATTTTTACTCAATATACTTATAGGGTTAAATGGTAAATTAAAAAGATTCCCGCTTTCATTCGTAAAGAAACCAATTGCAGAATATCCTATGATAAAGGTATGATATGCAAGAAACCTAGGCGTGTGCTGCACGAACAACAAGTTTTGTATAAGGTCAAAATTGATGTATCTGATAAGAGGTCAAGTTATTAAGAGCCATTGTCGAGTTACCGATACCTTTGTAGTTAGCTTCTTAACACTCAGCCCTCTTCCACCACTCCCAACCAATTTCACCTCCCATTCTCCCACATTTTTACCATCTTCTGCGTCATCCACACAATTGTTTGTGTACTTTGTAGAGTTTCCTCTTTAATACAATGCATTAGGAATTGACATGACTATCATATTATTTGGAAATCCTGGTGTAGTATCGGTGAATCATGTTGGACTCTCAGTAATAACATGATGATAAGGTGTTTTATGACCGTCATAAGGTAATATGAATTGGAGTGCAGTCCATCAAAGGTGTTTTACTACTAAACTAAACGGCCATATAAACGAGAGGTTAGACCAGACAATAAACAGTTTATTGCTATGTTTACTCAGTTAATGGCGCGACCTGATTGTTCACCAATCATTTGGTTTGATGACTTCTTATGCTGAATGAAGACAGACTTTAATGTTAATTTTATGTCTAATGTACTGTGTTGGCTGATTCACCGTTTGTCAGACATTGTATATAGGTTTTGACATTTTTAAAGTTCAAATTCTGAGAAGCAACATAAAATAGCAGTGCCGAGGAAGCTAAGTTACGGTGAAGTTCTGCTTTTGTCATTTTCCTAGTAAAAAAGTAGAGTAATAAAACAATTTAATTTTTAAGTGGTAAATCTTTGACCAGTACAGAAAAAAATTATTTCTTCTGTTCTTTTATGTCCATAAATCAGCATAGAGCAGACAATAATATATTTTTAAATTAAGTGTGGGGTTTTTTGGTATATTATCGTATACTTTTTTATTCAATAAGTTATTTTTATATGGTTTTAGTGAACATGTTAGAACAATTATAAATACTTATTACATTTGTGATTATATTATTTTAAATTGCAGCTCTTATTTAATTAAAATAACGGAAGAACTGTATCTCTCTAAATATCCTCATTCACTAATTAAAATCATAATAAATTTAAAAAATGTGAAACTTTAATTAAGAAAAGACAGATTTTTTAAATTTCGTTTATGCAATAACCGATTCGCTTAAAACTTCCAAAATATATAATAGTTTAGCATTTAATATTTGTTTTTTTTAAGAACTAAAAACATTTCGAATGGTACAATGGTTTGAATGGAACAGAGTTCCTCAAGGGTTATGACTTTAACCAGTTTTGTTCATTATATAAACGGAAATATTAACCAACCTACAAAATGTATTGTCAAAATCAAATATAAATTTGAAATAGAGTTGGAAAGTAGGATCAATTAACGCCACCATCTCTGGCTTCAGGACCAATTAAAGGGTTTTGCAATAACTCATTTTTTCTTCAATAGATAGATTGGTTATTTCCTGATATGTTTTTATTATATCTAGACTTGATATAACACAACGTACAGTAGTTTTTAACATAGAAAGTCCACATTGTTATTTGCTTAATTCTGGTTTTCGCATATTTTGTATTTTGGAAGTGTACACACGAAGTCTGACCCGTCTGCCCTGTGTGGCTTCCCTGTACACTGTACATTTGTAACTGTGTACATTCAAGTTTGTTGTGTATATTGGTTTGACGCTGGTGGTTGTTGGCAGATGTTTGACTGCCGCCATGTTACCACCACCAGGGGCATGTTTGAGGCTATCTGTGAGCACATCAAATATGCAACCAACAACGGCAACATAAGGTAATTCTATTATTTATTTAAAATTTAAATCATACTTGTTGAAAACTAATTACAGCCAGAAAAGTAAATTGTAATACATAATAGAGTTATATTTTTTAATATATTGAAGTAATTGTTTTATCCTTAAACTTAGCTATAAAAATTTATAACTCACAAGTTTTCAGCGTACTAAAGAGAGAAAATCAGCGAAACATCTTGCCTATCTTCTTAGGAAGATTAAAATATTTTGAATCCTCAATGAGAGATTCTTCCGAACACGAGGTGAAAACCGAACATTTTTGTTTGTGAAATTTAGAAAAAAACAGGCTATCAAGACCTTTTAGTCTATGTACATTTTTTCTATGATAAGCTCGTTCCTACACTTTGAGAGTTTTCCATTGAGCCCACGGTCGAAAATGTGGTCCACATCGTAAATACATACGTTTAAATAATATTATTTATTATGAATTATCAATTTCCCTCCAGTTCACCTTGCTCTTAGTGCAGCGTCTGGAATCTGATGCTGTCAAAGACGTGACTCGTCTAAAAAAGTCCTAAAGACAGTCGGTGACGAAGAAGCTCAAAATAAACCCTTTATATCGTTTTGACGTCAGATATACCCTTAATACACAATATAGTGTAATGTGGGTGAAAAGGTCATTGTCTCATCAGGTTCACAATTGAAAGCTAGGTGCACAATACTGTTTTAGATTAAAAACTACACGCTTATTGAGCTTAACCTAGCTTGGCGTTTAAAGGTTACATTCGAAAATGAGACATGTATTCAAATCTCCTTTCCTTGAAAACGGTACAGTGTGGCCCAAAATTAAATTTTCAAAATGTTTTCCACTTCCCTTAAAAAACATATTTATATACTTCTCAGATAAGTTTAAAATGGCCAATTATTTCGGCGTGTCTCGAAAATATGTTTGCAAAGAACATGTTTATATATGTATATATATATTTTTTATGGTGGCCTACAATTTATAGAAAACTGAGGTTTTTTTTTAAATTTCCACTCCTATGATATGAATAAACGCCAAAATAAATTTGTTTCGATACTTCATGACACCGTCTTTCAAATAATACTATTTACTGCACATAAATAGATTTAAAAACTTTTACGATTTTAAAATTTGCTTTGTAATAATATAAAAATGCCCTGCACTCAAAATCTTTCAATGTTAAGGCTTGGAACACCATACAAAATTAAATGCCGTATAATAACAGAATATATTTTACATTTAAAATTATTTACTCTACCCGTTACAAAACTGAGGCTAATAACCTGTATTTATCCGTACTAAGTGGACGTTTACATACCTTTTTGCAAATATTTAGACAGTTCAAAGGCAAAATAATAAGGTAAAATATTTAAAAAAAAAAAAACATGTATTTTCCTTACATATACTATACCACTTCAACCATTTACTTGAGCCGCTTGCATGCTTAGCGTTCAAAAAATGACAACAGACATACCAAGTGCAATATATTATAATCAGCTTAGTTTATTAGGTATTATTCTATTCCAAGACACTGGTTTACCATGGACAAAGACACACTCCGATTAGGAGTATAGTTTGATTAATACCATTACGTTTACCTCATAGTAATATTACTCAAACTTTGTTTTGCATTCTTTCCAATATGTATAAACTATAGAACAGTAATATTGCATGTGTTATAACTTCCGTAGGTCCGCCATCACAGTTTTCCCGCAGAGGACAGACGGCAAGCATGACTACAAAATTTGGAATCAGCAGCTGATCGCCTACGCTGGCTACAAGAACGCTGACGGAACCATCACCGGAGACCCTGCGTACGCTGATTTTACCGAGGTAAGAACTCGACGTTCACGAGTAAGATTTTGGAAACTACTCAAAAACACACAGAGACCTAACGGATTAAAAATAAGTGAAAAAGAAATAGCGCCAAAGGTGTTTCATTAATGAAATAATCCCATATTTTGCAATATTATATCTCATGAGTTATGCAATTTCACTTTTTACGTCTCTAGGGATATAAGGAAGCAATATATATTACATAACACTTCAAAGACAAATGCTAATGGCGAGAAAATGCATATTAAGACTAGTGTAAAAGTAAAATTGTAACTTATTAATTGTGAGTTCAATGTAAGTAAACAAAATATTAATTAATGCATACCATGTACTGCGTATGTGTTGATAATATAACTACTGGTTTTACAGACTCTATGGATATTGTAAAGTTGGTTTTACACTACTGTATTTGAATGCCTTAGGGTAAGTGTTTACAGAGTATGTCAATCCGTGTTTAGCCAGAAATAAAACCAAGCTTTTTTGTATCTCTTTGAATAAGTGAGATAAATAATACGTACTGTATGAAATATTTATGTTATATCTCAGTTTAATCTTGCTTCACACATGTTTAGAGTATTTTACATAAATTGTTGATTATTCTGTTGGAAAGACAGGTCAGAATACGATATTCTGAGTTGGTATGTAAATCGCTTAGTGAATATCCTTATTTAAAATATCGATTAAAAGACATTTTGATATAATTCAATCCATAATTATGTAAATAAAGTAGTAAAAAAAACATGACTGGTCATTTTATGAAGGCACATTACAGTGTGCTCTATAAACAATCGTTCTTCTCTAAAGATTTGTGCTTAGAGATTGGTTTTAAGCTCATTACAAGTTAGTTGAAGTATATAATCTTTAAAGTTATTTATTTGATTTACTTAAGTAGTGTTTATAATTTGAAAAAGTGTTTACAGTTTTAATCGATTATTTGAGTTATTTGTTATAGCTTACTTAATTACCATCGGTTGTTAATATCAGTGTATGATATTAAAACATCGATTGTTTATATCGATATAGCAACTGGATCCACTTATTGCACTCCACTCGAAATAAATTTTTTTGTCATACTATATTATAAATGGGCTCTACAATTGTTAAGAAAAATATATAACTATCAATTCTAATAAGTTTTAGCTATACAATTACAGTCTACTGTAGTTTTAGCGATGATTACGTTATAACATGTGTTCTTTTAAATTAATTACGAATTCTATGAGTGGTAATGAAAGTAAAACATAAGTAATTTAGATTTATTAATAAGGTATGTTTTCTTTTATAGATCTGTATCAAACTGGGGTGGAAGAGCAAGAGAACAAGCTGGGATATCCTACCTATTGTGTTGTCTGCCAACGGGCAAGATCCTGATTTCTACGACTACCCTCCTGAGATTATCTTAGAAGTACCCTTCGTCCACCCTGAGTAAGTAGTACTGGTTTTATCAAATTATGTAGAAAAAATTTATACTGGTTGGAAAAACTCAAATTTTGAATAGGAATATTTCCAATTAGAGCAAGAAACATATTAAGGTAGATTAAATGTCCTTGAAGAAAAATGTTTGATAAATAATAGGTTTTTAAGGTTTAGAATTTTTTTCTTTCTATACAAAATATGACACACAATGTTTAAACGTGTATCATAAAAAACATAAAAATATTACACAAAGAACTGAGTTAAAAACAACTTTTGTAAAAAAATGTACTAAACCGATAGCTAGATTTTTAAGTATAGTGTTTAATTAAACAGGTTTGATTTTTAAAACATTAGTAATAACATCATAGTAGTACTACCGCTAAAAATGTGCACCCTTCTTTACATATGTAATATTTAATTTTGAGCAAAAATTCTATGCAATTAGAAACTGTAACTGAATTATTGTAATTTCCAAATCGTAAAATCTTGGTTGATAAACTTATTTTACATAGTTCCCTTACAATTAAATAACGTATTAAGAGAACTTTTGTATTGTGAGTGTATGCTATGATTTTTATCACACACACACACACACACACACACACACACACACACACACACACACACACACACACACACACACACACACACACACACACACACACACACACACACACACACACACACACACACACACACACACACACACACACACACACACACACACACACACGCACACACACACGCACGCACGCACGCACGCACGCACATATATATATATATATATATATATATATATATATATATATCCTGACAGTATGGAATATACAACCTTGTTAATGATTTCAGCTGTATAAATTTTGTCAAATATTTGTTTTTTAAACAATTGTGCGTTTTTCTTCCTCAGTTCAAAAAACAAATATTTGACAAAATATATACAGCTGAAATCATTAACAAGGTTGTAAATATTTATCCATACGACAAAATAAAGTGGGAATTCCTTTATTTACTATGAGTTTGGGATCCTTTGGGTGTTTAAGAATATTACATAAAAGTCTGCAGTTTAACAAATATAAATATTATTAAAGTATATAGCGTGTTATACAGTTTAAAATTATATGTTCTGTAATGTATTTTATATTTTACTTGTATGAGTAATTACCATTATTTTGTTTAAAGCTAAAACCTTCTTTCTGTCTTTCTTATCTTTTCTGCTTAATGATCACTTAAAAAGCTATTACGGCCCAAAAGAAAGATTAATTAATTTTCGTTTGATCTTTTTCAAATTAATTTATTAACAAGGAACAGCAAAATAAGATATAGTATAATATGCAACCTCCAAATAATTCCTTTATCAAATAGCAAAACAATATAAGCTGTACAAACAAGTTTCAACTATACCTATAATATATCCATTAAAAAGTATTTTGTACTCTTACAAAATTGTAATAAAGAAAAAAATAAATTAAATCTAACTTTAAGTAGCTAAATAAAATGAATATTATTATTAATGTATTTACCCAAATATAATTCCAAATTTTTCCATTTCAAGGCTTCTTCTACAGTACTTAAAAAAGTATACGCCCCAAAAGCAAGATAAATATGTTTTTTTCTAATTTAAATCATAATATGATCACTTCCAGGTATGAGTGGTTCGCGGAGCTGGGTCTACAGTGGTACACGGTACCGGCAGTCTCCAGTATGATGTTCGACTGTGGAGGTCTGCAGTTCACCGCTGCCCCCTTCAACGGCTGGTACATGAGTACAGAGATCGGAGCCCGGAACTTGTGTGACGCCACCAGATACAACCTTCTTGAGGTGATTACATTTTTTCCACTGGGCAGTGCAATGATACAAATCTATTTAAAGCCCGATTATACAATCTTTAGTAAATGCAGTTGGAGAAGTCACAGTATCTGAAGTTTCAGTATATTTGAATTTGTTTTGTAATTTATACAGACTCGACAGAATTTAAGTGGGCTACATTTTACAGTACAAATGGTAGATAATAATAAAAAAATTAATATAATATTGTGTAAGAAATAGGTTAGTAACTAATGTAATTCATTGTCGTGGTTAAGTTAACAATTTATACTTATCACAGCAATAAGCAATATAAGCAGGGTTTGATCATTCTATAGTGAACTAGCTCATCTAATACGTGACAAGCTCTTGTATTAACAATGCTATAACAATTTATATACGTCTGATGTCTATTTGCATAAGCTCTTCATCTACCTCAGGGAAACTTCCCTCAGTTTTTATATAATTAAAAAAATATTAAATTACACAATTCGAGTTGATAAATAAGATTAAATACATTATTAACACAATTATAACTAAATTTCAGTCTCCTTGTTATTCTGTTAGTTGAATTGAAAGTACATTCATTGATTGTTTAATCCTGTATGAAAGCATATTCCAAAAAATATTTAAGGAGCAAATACTATTTGTGTCACACATAACACAAAGCCTTGTGGTTTTTCAGACCATCGCTAAGAAGATGGGATTGGATACGAGGACGCCAGTGACGCTTTGGAAAGATAAGGCCCTAATAGAAGCCAATCTTGCAGTCCTACACAGCTTCCAGGTAGACCCAAAAATCTTTTCTTTAGCGAAGCTCATCACTCATAGTAATTCTTTTTTGCTTGTGAGAACGTTTTATTAAGATGTCAGAACGATTTAAAAAAACATTACAAACTACATCAATAGTCTTTTGTCATAGATTATAAAAGGTACAATAATCCATACTAATGAATGACAAGTTTTCGTTGCATTCTTGTTACATTATTTTTGTGTGCGAGAAATTATGTTAATTATGTTGCTACAGCATTATAATAAGTATAAATATATTACTATGTAAATTAGTACATGATTTCACGATTTCTTAACATATATAAAGTGTAACACTTGTAAACATTTTAAAGAGGGTTTTAATAACTATATATTAGTTTTTTTTTTTATATAAACCAGACTTTTAATTACACGAAATTTGTTAATATTGCTAACTCTGAGAACTGAAAAACTGATTAAAATACGCAATCTAGGACAGTGAAAAATACATTGGAAAGCGAGCCAGATAAGTAAACAATTGAGGTTTCTCAATTTCAACGATAAAGCAAATACTGTGTCCGTGCAATACTTACAATAAAACCATGCTTAACTGTACTGTACGTAGAATTTTATGTGTAATATTATCTTTGCAACGTAATAAAATAGTTAGTTCATTAGAATAATCTATGAAGATGGTTTCAAAAACACAAACGCACAAACAGTTTGCTTTTAATTAAATACAATTTTGATAAAAATATATTAATAACTAACTATGATTGCATAAACATACAAGAAAACATGGTCATTGTAGAAAATTAAATTATAGAATACATATATATCGTTGATATACATTGAATGACAATTCTATTGCCTATTGACTATTCATTACGATCAGTTATGTTGAACAGAGTCGTTGGGCATACTCGTAAAGTCGGTTCATTCAATCATTTAATATAATTAAAAATACGTCTAAACTTGAAAGGAAATACCATTATTACATTTCTGGAAAGATGGGGGTGATTTTATAAACATTTTAACCTCTAAATTTTATACTACTGGATAACAATATAAAGTTGCTATGAAAAAAATACTGAACTCGTGTAAACCTATTGTAACCCAAATAAACCGTTGGTGAAGTAAAGTGTATGCTTTCCGTAATAATTTTCATTTAATATTTAAGTTATTGAATGAAATGGCACAAATTGAATTCTTACACGCTAATGGCGCAGTGTAGTGGGCGGTATTACGGTTATCGCAAGACCACTGAGGCAAGCAACGTCGAGCGTGGCTGTTGCTTGGATGGGTGACCGCTGACGGGTTCGCCTGCCCGTCTATTTGTGGTGGTTCGGAAGTCGCATAAGCGTTGATCCCCAGGTTATGTGTCAGAGTAGGCTTCTAAGCCCTAACTTCGCCTGGTGAAATAGGGCATATTTCAGTTTACCTGTTACATCCTCCTTTTACACGCTCTGCTTTTACAGTTGAAGAATGTGACTATTGTTGACCACCACACCGCGGCGGAGTCCTTCATGAAGCACTACGACAATGAGCAGCGACTACGCCGGGGCTGTCCCGCCGACTGGGCCTGGATAGTGCCTCCGATATCCGGATCCATCACTCCGGTCTTCCACTTGGAGATGGCTCACTACAATCTCTATCCCACGTACATATATCAGGTACTTAGTCGTCGGTAGTAACATATATGGAAACGGCACTTTATATCTGTGTCTAAGTTTAAAGTTACTAATTTTTTTAATTTTTAAGAAAATGGTGATAAAATTGGTGATTATTATATTTGTACAAAACCATCTCATTTGGAAACTAAACAATTTGGGAGTCACGTCAGTTGAAAATGAAGGCAATTTGAGGTCTAAGTCTGCATTTAAGAACAAAAAGGTGGTTAAGCAGCATATTGCTCAATATTTTGATTATTTTATTTAAAATTGTACATTAAAACTAAAAATAAATTATAAATTTTATGAAAAATAAGCGGGACTAGTAAATAAGGCAACTCGGAATTGATGAAAAGCGCTATGCACTATAAATTGTCTTATTAATAAGAGTCGAATTGGAAAGATTTTTATCTTTAAACACATTTTTATTTTCATTTCATGTTTGTGTCTTGTTTCATTCTTCTTGTAAGGCGATAAAAAATATTAAACTCATTTCAATTGACTAACTTCTGACTAATAAATAATTTGACTACTATCTTTTAATTACTAATTTTTTTTGATTTTTAAGAAAATGGTGATAAAATTTGACAACACTCAACTAAGTCCCGAAATTCTTGATTACCATAAAAGTGTTTATACATGCATACATACTTGGTGGATAATGTTAAAAAGATTTTGCAAAAGGAACAGGATAGTAACTAAAAAATTTAAAAAAAATGGGTTGTATAACTTTTGTTAGAATGAGTAGGATACTGATAATTAAACAGTAAGTATAAGATAATTGTAAAAAGTTTGAAATATCTTCCTATTAGTGAATTATTTTTATTAAGAAGAATTTTTATCATATATTAATAATATTTACTTTGATTTCAGGAGAAAGCATGGACTGTGCATGTGTGGAATGAAGAAAAGAATGGATTCAAAAATAAAAAGAAAGGCCAAAATATTAAGTTTACCCCAATTGCAAGGTTAGGCCTAATAATTAAACACGAGTCTATTTCTATAAATAGCTAATATGTAACAACCCTGATATATGCACATTATCTTCACCCTTTTGAGGGGTTAATCCAGCTAGTTTATGAATTGTTAATACAATTTAATTCGTTTTAAAGTTAAATTATAAGTCAGTATATTACTTCATAGTAATTTCTATACACTTGGTATTAATACATTTTTAATTAACCATATAATATTCTCACAGAGCTATCAAATTCACATCAAAACTCTACGGAGGTGCCCTTTCAAAAAGGATCAAGGCCACGATCCTGTACGCAACAGAAACCGGCAAGTCCGAGCAGTTTGCCAAGAAACTCAATGACATCCTCAGTCACGCGTTTTACTCTCAGGTAAGAGAAATCCAACTTCCACAAGAACGTAGGAATTTAAGCTCAAGAGAGAAGCACTAATAAAGTTAATCTCTAAAGTATAATGATATTTTTCGTGATTTTTATGTTAGTATCAAAATTATTTTATTATTGGCTAAGCTTTAGATAAGGTGGAACATTTATTTTCCGAGTATCTGTTTGTTCAGACGATGTCTCGAAAACAAGGCTGACCTGTAGACTTGACCGTTTGCATTATAATTCATTTTTATGCGTGCAACTATATGGAATTTAACTGAAAGTTAGCGAATCTTTTTGCAACATTTTTATGGTTAACGAAGATGCAACGAGGAAATAGTATCATAAATAACTTTGTACACATACTAAGTATAATTACATGAGGTTTCAACATGTGAAATGTTTACCCATGAAGGTAAAAGAAATAGTAATCGAGTTGAAGGCCAATTTTATAAATTAGTGACAATATTTAATGTAAACATAATCTTGCGTTGTAGTGCACTTCCTAACTCACCGAATCTATTTATTTGAACACTGCTTTGAAGCCTAGCTTAATTACCAAAAATGAGAATGAATATGTGCCAAGATATAACGAGAAAGATTTCAACTGTAAACTTTAATTTGAAATAAAAAAAAAACTTCACTTGTACACATTTTCAATAATGATTTCTATGATGGTGCATCTGTAACTATGAAATTAGCGAAATTAGACTTAGCGTTATTGTAGCATATCATTCAGGAAGCTGACACAATTTCAGTTTTGCTTGCAGGGGCATGTAGAAATTTCTTTTCTGTATAATTGTCTGTATTTCTATCTGCCTATTCGCAGGACATCTAAAAATAATTTTTAATTTTGAAGGTAACCTCCATGAAGTCTGTTTCGCAGCACGGGGTGTGGCGTATACCTACCTTGTATTTGTAGCATTTGTATTGTACCCTAAATTGTAGCATTATAATTTTTCAATTTATAAAATATAGTATATAAGATTAACAACTCTTAAAAATTGCTATTTAAATTTTTTACAAAAAGTATAGGACGACTTTTTGAAGACTTAAAGCTACCTCACCATAGCTCAAGTGTCCTATGAATGTCCTCAGTAGAATGTCGTGTGGTTATGGCATCTGAATAAGTTTTTTACTTATGAATAAAAATATAAACGCATAAAAGTTTTGGATCTAAAGTAACGAAATAGAACTGATAATATATTAGTGGCTATTATTACTGTATGGAGGTCTTTACTCTTTAGGTTCAAATCCTCTAGTTTTCTATTTGTTAATGATCTTGGTAGTGTTGTCACTTTTATTTCCTTAGCAAAATTTCACTGTTCACGAATTATTTATTGTCTATACGTGTGTTATAGTTCCATATCCCCTAAATTTTACCGCAAGTGTGTTACATTTGTTGATAGCTAACAAAGTTCCAAAAACATCATGTCAAAATATTGTAAAATTTACCAATAAAGCCCCTCTACGTTATATAAAAATGTTTTTAGGGTTTTTGTATCTCGCGTGGCGTGGCATACAGGGCAGAAAAAACATAGAGTAAAAAAATCTACGTTAAAAGATTTTTTAAATAATTTACTATGTTTTTTCTAGTAGTATATTTAAGAGGTTTTAAACCAATTCATCTTGCAAAGTTTTTAATATGAGTATTATATCTGGAAAATTACTTTGCAAAGAGAGTTTTTGGAGCTGTAAAGGTTGTTTAAGTTATATTTTTTAACAGTTTTACAGTTGTTTAAAAACTGATTTTGAAATAGAAATTCTGTAGAAAAATTACCAATAAAAATTTTAACACCAAATATTTTTAGGCCATCTGATTTTTTATTAGATATGACCATTGAAGATACTGTAATATGTATAAATTTCAAGGTATAAACTAGCTAGTATAATAAACGGTTAACCCTTTACATAGTAGTATCCTTTTAGTAAGATTATCTCTAACTCCTTATATACTGTCAACTAAAGAGTTAAACTAGCTTGTACAATAACTGCTTGGATGTTGAATGCGTCACTAAATTGAACCAATTCATTTCCTAACTGAGTCTTTACATGTAGATAAAGATTTTCTCTAAAAGTAGAGAGAAGTATAAATATTTGAAAAGGCACAGAATTAATGAAAACTGATTCTAAAATTTCATTATTAAACTGACAAAGATGCTTTTAAAATTAATATGAATAAAAAGTTATATAGCAATGCATTTAGAGTAATATTTGTTTTTGTAATCGATGTTGATTACAATTGATTGATTTCTTAGAGCCAATTCACAAGTAACGTTTATTTTATACCTAATATTTTATATAACCATAAGTAAGAAAAGTATGGGATTGGTTGCATTATTTTGAATACGACAAAGGAATTATTTATAATAGAAATGTTACGTAATTTTCTGTCCACAGTGTCTGTGTATGGATGAGTATGACATGAATGATATTGAACATATAATTTATAATAGCAATGTTACGTAATTTTCTGTCCACAGTGCCTGTGTATGGATGAGTATGACATGAACGATATTGAACATATAATTTATAATAGCAATGTTACGTAATTTTCTGTCCACAGTGCCTGTGTATGGATGAGTATGACATGAACGATATTGAACATATAATTTATAATAGCAATGTTACGTAATTTTCTGTCCACAGTGTCTGTGTATGGATGAGTATGACATGAACGATATTGAACATATAATTTATAATAGCAATGTTACGTAATTTTCTGTCCACAGTGTCTGTGTATGGATGAGTATGACATGAACGATATTGAACATTTAATTTATAATAGCAATGTTACGTAATTTTCTGTCCACAGTGCCTGTGTATGGATGAGTATGACATGAACGATATTGAACATATAATTTATAATAGCAGTGTTACGTAATTTTCTGTCCACAGTGCCTGTGTATGGATGAGTATGACATGAACGATATTGAACATGAGAGCCTGTTTTTTGTCGTTGCTTCTACATTCGGCAATGGCGATTCTCCCGAGAACGGACAGGTATGGTGCGTCGTTATAAAGTTGCAGCTAATTATTAAGAGTGTCGACTCCTACACGTTGTGTAAATTTTCAACTTATTCTAGTACACTCATGTCACATAGTATTCTTAGATTAGTTGTTTTTAATCTACCTGTTTCTGAGGCATCACAAATAACCCAACTAAACAGTTTGGACCAGTTTAATAAAAGTTTACCTTCAATGTAAAATATCTTATGTATTATTAATAGTTTTTATTTAACTTTGTATACTTTTCTACTGTAAACTTCAAATAAATGTTACTCTAAAATTTCCTGGAAATTACAAAACGGCTTTTGAAAACAGATTTATAATATTTATGCTACAAACAGGCCCATTGAATTAACTTTCTCAAATTCTTAATGAGTACTTCGTTGTTAAAAGCCAGAAAGTATACAAAATATGATGTAATTTTGTTAAAACATCATTGTAACTAGATAAAGGTTTATTAGAAACGAACATGACAATCGATCCTCGGTGTTGTGTTATACTGGTAATAATATTGGTAATTCAAAATATTCATAGGTATCAATTTTTAATATTTCATAAAGAGGGCAAATGTGCAAATATTTGCTAACATACAATTACAGTAATTTAGGATTAACACAAGATTAGTAGTATGTATTTTTTTACCCAAATTTTAATTCACCTGCCATCTCTTATGTGTAAATTTTCATGCAATTTCTATTTTGTTTCAGTCATTTGCACACAGCTTGTTCGCTCTAAAGGGAGAAAACAACGAAATAATCGTCAAAAAGCAGTTAAAGTAAGTCTAAGTTCAATTATATATTATTAAAATATTTTTTAACATATTTAGATAAAACGTAAATACAAAACATGTTATTGGTAAAGGTTTACAATTTACCAAGAATGTACAGTAATTGTAAGTCGGTTAAATTCGTACTTTCTGAACTGAGCCAAAGCTTGGGAAGCACTGATTCCCACGAGAGTATGACATTAACAATTTCCAAGTTTATAGTTTCTTTATTTGATTGCGTAATATTTTTTATTAATACTTTAACAGTGGTAAATTGCACATCTTTTTAATTTAAAGCAGATTTTAAAACAGAAGTTTCACTTATGGCAATATTAGTGTAATAGTGTCGCATCTAGGTAATCAGAACAATAACTGTATATTATACTACCTACAGTAAACTTGCCAAGTGGTAGATCCTCATTTCGTATGATTATTTTAATTTCTTGCCCTAACAAATACATATATTATTTTTCACGATATTATAAGCATGACCGTTAGCAACACGTTTTGCATATAACTTCTGATATAAGTTTAATGAATTTATTATTTTTCAGTTCTGCCACCCTAATCAGAGCGAACAGCCAAAGAAAGCAGAAGCAGGAACGTAGAACTTTTGTGACAGAGCTAAATTCTAACTTGAACAATAACAATGGCCGTTTAGGAAATGTCAGGTAAAAATGAAGATATAGATTATTGCATGGGTTATATAAGTGAAAAATATTGCTGTTGTTTAATTTTTGAATATCTCAATGCTATATCGAGCATTGAGAAAGTAAAAAATTTGCCCAGAATTAAGTACCACTTTATTATTGTTGGTTATTTACATTTGAGTGATCGAGTAAATAAACTTATTTTTATCTTATTTATTATTATATTTATCGAGCTGTCCCCCAAGCTGTTATTTTAATCTGTATTAATTAATCTAAAACATTTCTGTTTGGTTTCTATAGCGTTAGTAAATAATTTCGGACATCAGGGTTTTCTTGTGGAATATGTAATATTTCTACAAAAATTATAATATGCGAGTTGAAATACTTCTGAGTTAAAAACAATTTTTACACTTAAAAAGAACTTCCAGACCGCAGGTAAAACGAAACTGTTTTTAACTTAGTTGCTATGCGTAAATGCATATGTTAGTAACTTATAGGACAAATAAAATATTTTTGAAAATTAAAAAAATTAGAGTGTTTTTTTATTTAATTAAAACAATAATTCCTCTAGTAACACCTTGAAAGAGGCTAATTGTCTATAGGAAAAGTGTGGAGTTGAATGTAACATTTAATCTAATGGTAACAAGAATTGACAAAATTAGACTTTAGACGTTTTATAAATTGAATCAATAGCAATCACTAATAGTTTAATTTAATATGACATTTTAGTCTTTATAATTGTCTTAACAAATATTATTACCAATATAAACGAGTTAAGTAAAAGAAAGAATCGAATAGTCCTAATTTCACCTGATTATATCGAAATCTCCTCATTAATTTATGACATAGTGGAGATATTTAAAATAATGTCGTCCAAAAATGATCCTTATCTTTATTTACCCAACTTCGTGCACATTAAGTAATATAGAGTAAATAATATAAGATATTACTACCCCCTACTGAGACGAAAAGTAGGCTGCACTAAGAAAATAAGTCATCTTTATGGGTTAAACTAATCACAAAATGGCGGTGCTAGGTTCGCAGTATTCGCTCTTGGATCGAGCGCCTACCCCAACTACTGTGCTTTCGGATCCTATGTGGATACTCTACTGGAGGAGCTGGGAGGGGAGCGATTGCTGAAGATGACAACCGGAGACGAGATGTGTGGTCAACAGCAAGCCTTCATCAAGTGGGCACCTGAGGTCTTCCGGGTCAGTACTGTTGGTTACATGTAACCTTGTATTTTCTTAGTTACCTACAATATCAGAGAAGTAACGAGGAATATAAAAAACATAATAATCTTGCAGGCTGCATGTGAAAGGTTTTCGCTGGAAGATTGTGGTGATTTCATTGATTTGGCCAAGAGCCTGCAGAGTGCACCCATCACCGCATCCACTGTCCGACTTACAGAATGTCCTGCGATGAACCTGAAGGAAGGTATGGTTGATACACTCGTATACCAATCCAATACAGGGAAGTTTAATGAATTACGATAATTACGATTACATTTACGCTCATTGATCTCTTGGACTAGAATAATTAATGGGTTAAATATTACTAAATTTTAATAAAAAAACTTTTAAAATGGTTTATTTTTGGGATGAGGCATTTTAAACCAAACTTCATCAGGCGACTCCAAAACAAACAAAAATGATTTTGTGGAGTCGCCTGATGGTAAAACATTTGGTTTTAAAGGCATCTAAACCATTTGAAAAAGTATTGTTTTTATTAACATTTAGTAATATTTAAAATGTTTTCCAAATGCTCCAGGAGTCTTCAATTATTGGGTTAGTTTTGTCCATTAATATTGCAGATATCAAAATGCAATTTTATAAAATCGAACAATATCAGTGTACGGAATTCATGAAGCCACAGACCTCTTGATATGAATTATATAAATAAATCCATGCTTTTATCTTATTTTTATGCTTTAAATGCAAAATGCTGCATCAGGAAACCGTTGTGTTTGTCCATGAGTTAGAAACAATTCATAAAACGGGATAAAATCGTATTTCACATACTGCCTTGTTAGGCTATATTACAGTATTTTATAAACGATCTTTTTATTATAAGAACACAAATACAGCGTAAGGAAACGAGTATAAAATGGCTCATAAATGGCCAAGAAATTGTTCACACAACTCTTTTTTCGATAATTTTATATAATAAAATTTGTGACATAATTGAGGAAAAATTTCCACCAATTCTAATTCTTGTCCTGAAATTCAAGACTCAGAGTTCCCTAGTAGGTTCATGAATTCGGACTTTATTTGATTTAATTTTCTGTTCTTTCTATAGTTTTACAAGCTAATATTTGTATATATTATAATTGTGCACACAGCTTTGGGCAAGTACCACAACAGGAAGGTCTACCAGTGCACCGTCGCCTGCAACCGGAACCTGCACAGTGATGACTCTCCCATTGTGACCCTCGGAGTGGAGTTGGACACAGAAGAAGGTGTGGAATACGAACCCGGGGACCACGTGGGGGTCCTGGCTTGTAATAGGACTGAACTGGTAGAAGGAGTTCTGAAGCACTTGGATCTTTCGGAATTGAACCCTGATCGTCCTGTTGAGCTACAGCTTCTCAAAGAAACTCAAGCTTCTTCGGGTAAGCTAAGTGAAGATACTTTAGAAAGGACTCGTTCAATAAACCCGTTATGATAACAAAGAATCGCAAATATGAAATAATATCCACCATTTGGAGAAATATTTTTAAATTAGCTGGGAAAAAGCCCTATGATTGTCATAGTCCACTCTTATGGAATTTATCAAATTAATATTTGGGGTTCCCGCAAGACAAAACGAACTAATCTTGTAGTCTCCATAAATTATCGTGGATGTAAGAGTGGATTAGAAACTCAATTTAATTCCAATCACATTTTTTCTAGTTATTTGTTATTTCAAGAAAGGAAATTAGTTTGAAAAAGAGGCCATATAAGTAAAATAAATATTGAATGCTAGCCAGGGTTATGGGACGATGTTGCCAGCTGTGACGAAACAATAACTAGTGATGGGATAATCGATTTAATTCAACAATCGAGCAATCGATACTGCCTATATTTACCCCTCATCTACCTTCCTTAATCCTATACCTGCACGATTTAACTGAAATTAACAAGTTTTTACGCTACGACAAAGAAAGTGAGCATAAAATATTAACAAAATAAAAACATATCAAATAATCGAACACCGAAGAACAAAACAACTGGAATGGAGAGCATCGTATCATACTGAGAATCAGCTGATATGTCAATGTGGCAATGCCACTGGGTGAGGGGGGAAGTGGGGTGCAATAAATGCTCATGCGGTCAGTCTTGCAATAATGTGTCTCGAACTTACAGTAAGGAGTTTATTATGCAGTTTTTATTGGCTTTAAACTACAGTATTTTATTTTTGTCCAATTACAGTAAAGATTTATTACAGTGTTCATAATGTTTATATTATTGTATATACTTCTTTAACTTAAATTGAAATAGTCCTATAATATAAGTTTGTTATTATTGAGCCTTAATATTCTAATAATAATATAAAATCCTTAAAAAATTGGAGTGTATGGCGGTATATATTAGAAAATAAAACATCGTCACTTTATGTAGGTTTTTATAATAATTATTAAAAAGTGATATTTTATTCGCACCATTTTAAAATTATTAACCTTCACCATAGCTTAGTGGTAAGGTTGCGGCCCCGTAACCGACACGTAACAGGATCAATTCTCGAGGAGATAAATTAATGTTTGAGATAGTTAGGACTGCTTTTAGTTACAAAGTTTTTAGCATGTTTAGTTGAAAATGCGATTAGCGTCAAAAAAACCCCAAAAACAAGAAAAAATAAGAAAATAATTGTTGCTGAGTATTTATAATGATCACTTTTCGTATTATTAATTCCAGTCTTTAACATCTTTCAGGGGTGATGACTGCGTGGGAAGCTCACGAGCGCCTACCCCGAGCCTCTCTCAGGGTGCTACTGACTCGGTTCCTGGACATCACAACACCACCTACCCCCGACTTTCTGAATTTCCTTGCTTCTTGCGCAACTGATCCTAAGGACAAGGAAAAACTTGAGCTTCTAGTCGAGGTTAGTAATGTAGTTTACACAACATTATACTACCTGCTATAAATGATACTGTGTACTATTTTATTTTGATCGAGAACACTCTGTCGCTCCAATATCCCTTTTGTAATTTAAGTTACCAACAAATATCTTCTCACCACTAAGAGATCCCTTCTTCTCACCTATCATCGTCTCATTGACACTTTAAGATACATATATTGAAATACTACAGTCAATTTCACAATACGTCCTAAACCCACTGTTGTAGGGTATCTTTTTGAACATAAATTTAAAACCACAAAGATGTAATATCCAATGCATAATCCATATTTCTTGTCCAGGATCCGACTGCGTATGAGGAATGGAGGCACTGGAGCTTCCCGCACTTGCTGGAGGTACTGGAAGAGTTCCCGTCGGTGAAGCCACTCCCCGCCCTCCTGCTGGCACACCTCACCCCTCTCCAGCCTCGGTTCTACAGCATCTCATCCTCCCAGGCTCTGTGTCCTAATCAGGTCCATCTCACCGTCGGAGTTGTATCTTACCGTACAGAAGGCAAGTATATCAACCAGAAAGCCAATGAATTATGTACTATGCTATTAAATATTATCTGGGTGTATATATTTAACACAAACATTTGTCACGTAGGTGGAGAAGGGCCTGTTCATTATGGAGTGTGTTCAAATTACCTTAATGACGTCAAGAAGGACGACCAAGTATACTTGTTCGTGCGCAGGTGAGCTTTAAACCATAGGAAAAAAATTAGTTCCCGAATTTGTGCATTAAGCTATTTCGTTGTTGATCATAAAAATAACGTAACAACTTTATCTAGTTAGAAAAGGATTTTCTTAGATTTTAAAGAATCAAACACATTTCTGCGAGAATTTAAAATTAAAATTTAATGATTCCTAATTCACAATGCAAGTAAGCTCACTGGTATTTGAAACTTGTTAGGTTGACAACTGATACCATATATGTTTGTGAGTTATATTAAAAATCCAAGGGGATTATGTAATATCATATTAAAAGTTTTGTACAAAATATAACACCATGTATTTTATAATATATTGTATATATATTTTAGTGCTCCAAGCTTCCACCTGCCCGATGACATCTCTAAGCCTATCATTCTTGTGGGCCCTGGCACAGGCATTGCACCTTTCAGAGGCTTCTGGCAACATAGATTTGCCCTTAAGAAGAACGAAGGTGACTAAAAATCTTCCAATTTGTCATTCATGCTCTTAAAGGATGCCTTAATTAAAAAAAATAATAATTTTGGACTATTTTTCGTCAGGTCTCTCAGACGTTGGGAAGATGACGTTGTTCTTCGGATGCAGACTGAGATCCCTGGATCTACACAAGGAAGATAAGGAGAAGATGGTAACCGAAGGAGTTCTTGAGAAGGTCTTCCTCGCGTTGTCCAGAGAACCGAGCATCCCAAAGGTAAATTAAGCAAGTAAAAGAAATAATATTGCTAGAAAAGATTTGAAACCGGTTATAACTTAATCTCCCTGATTTCAGACATACGTGCAAGACCTTATGCGTGGAGAGGCAAAATCTCTCTACAGGAAACTGGTTCTGGAGGGAGGTCATTTCTACGTTTGTGGTGACGTCACCATGGCAGAGCATGTCCTGCAGACTCTGAAGGCCCTTCTGCAAGCTGAAAGCAAAATGAGCACTGACGAAGTCGAGAAATACATGCTCACGCTCAGGGTATGAGCAAAAATATGTTCATTCTTTTCAATTAATGTTCTATAAAACTTTGATTATGTAAAGGTAAAA
Organism: Homalodisca vitripennis; assembly: GCF_021130785.1. Classification (NCBI taxonomy): domain Eukaryota; kingdom Metazoa; phylum Arthropoda; class Insecta; order Hemiptera; family Cicadellidae; genus Homalodisca; species Homalodisca vitripennis. Next base: position 38,427,930 of record NC_060214.1, read on the forward strand.
GTCACTCGGTTTCCAGAATATGATAGATTTGATGTAAAAAATAAGTAGGCCAATCATGGATAAGTAATATTAACAATCGGCCAATTTGATATTACTTTATCTTGAGGATTATCGATGTTAAACAAAAATGAGCACGTTTGCAACTATGATAAGCACAGAAGGCTTTTTACAAAAGCGATCAATCCAACGTGGTCATTGTAGTGGTTTGTTAGTGTTCTAAAAAGTAGGTCTACTTTTAGTGTTAGAGGTACTTTAGTCTTTTACAATCGGCTCTAATATGAATAATTGTGTCGTGTGTTGGAGACTACTACTCTTTATTGCAGTCCGTGATAAGACAAGTGATCGGTGCTTACAGTGGCATTGAAAAACCTATTGGAGGTGAATACTACTTTTACTAATTAGTTATATAAAACAGTGTAGATATTTTCAATCAGTGGTTCTAAAAGAATGTTAACTGAGAAATTTGTCATTCTAGTGGTTTAACCGTAAATATAAAAATTAATTAATATAATTAAATTTAAATTGTTCTCTCATCAAACATTCATGACGTCTTAAGGTAAAAACTGTTTTCCAGAGCTTAAGAGTGTTGATATTCTTCCAATACTGAAGGTGACAAAGTGAAGTCACAGCTTCTACTCTTGAGGGAAGACACTCTTGGTTGCAATGAACTTTATTTGAAAATTCGTAAAAATAAAGAAAGTAAGAGAGTTTTAGTTTATCAGTAGGGACTAAGAAACACTCTCTAACGCCTAAAATTACAATTATGAATGAAACGTGACTTAAAATCCACAACCAATGCCCGAACAGCTCGGTTGCTTTCTAGAATCGAACCACACAGGATTGGCCACCAAACCCTGGAACAACCACGCTCAACGTTTCTTGACTTGATTATCTTGCTATAACCACTGTGTTCACTAAGATATATCACTGTAGAAAATTAAAATATCAGTATTCAGCTTTGAAATTATTCATGTTTCTGTACTTTAACACTGAGATTTGTTTATAGGCTGAGAATCGCTATCATGAGGACATTTTTGGAGTCACTTTTCGGGTATCAGACATCCACAACAAGACTCGAGAGACTGTCAAGGTCAAGTTGGCTTCACAATAGTACCACGCTTGACATTTGAGAAGACTTCACTTTGAATCCAGTAGTAGTAATAGTTTTATATGTAGGCTACATTGCCTGCTCATAGTAGTCATATTCACATATTATTACATTCATAAAATGGATTAATATTTATTTTCAATTAAGACTGATTGTCATTTGTGATTGCTATTTAAAATACCATCTGGTATATATTCTTACAATATATTTCGTTTAAAGATTGATAATATATATTACAGAATAATAAATTCACAATTGTTTTAGTAATAATAAATATATATTTTTAAATATATAACATGTATTTAATTACCATAACTTACCCTATAGAAATATATAAAATAGAATCTAGAGATTGGACTACCACAGTCCCTTAAGGATCCATGACATGTAGATTATTATCGAAACTGACTAGTTTGAAATTACTTGACGTCATAATTTTCGAATCTCATTCAAATTACTAAATTAGTAAAAACTCTTTTACAATTTTGAAAAAGTTACCAAAACGCATAATCCAGACATTTTTGGAATTTATTTCTTCAACGAAAGGCCTGAGTGTATATTTAAGTTTCATGCACAGCTAAGCTAGAGAGTAAAGCCACTGGGAGGAGACACGCTATGAGCTTACTAGTAATCCTGTTCCTTTGTCAGTCGCTTGTTAGTCAAGGCTCTCATTAATAAAGGGCTCGAGGATGAAATATGTTGAACATTTTCTATAAGTGCTTTTATTCAGTTTATTTACTCATGCACCCAGGTTGAAGACTTTTATACCTAACTGAAAATTGGTTAAATTACTCATACCGCAGACACAAACAGAAAGAGTCATATTTCAAATTAGAAGTAATGATGTTAATTCTCAAACACATACCTTACAAGTTGTAACCCATAGCATTCCACTAATCGTACTATCAAAAATGAACCTTGGAAAATATATTTTCTAAATGACGTCTCAGGAATAACGTTTAAAAACTTGCAATTTGTTACAATCTATTAAGATTTTTACAATCCTCTTAATACTGATCATTTTTTTAAATAATGATAATATTAAATAAATAAATATTTAAAACTCTTGTGTTTATCAACCATAACTACTAGATATATTCCTATTATCCTAACTAAGGACTTGAAACCGTCTTATAAGCAAGTTAGTCTTACGGAATAAAACAATTAAGACCTTAGAAAGTAGTTGGTTTGATTGTAAAATATTTGTTTAATGGATTTAACAAAATAGAACTTATTTTCTTTGTAATAGTAATTATTCCCAAGGATTTGAAACCGCCTTACGAGAAAGTTTGTCTTACGGAATAAAATATTAAAGCCCCTAGATATAGTTCGCTTGTTTGTAAAGGGATTTAAAAAAATATATATCTTGTTCGTAAGAGTAATACGCATTGACAAGTGATACGTAAATAGACATGGATGAAATTATATTGCGAATAAATTATTTTGTTGAACTCCTAAGTGAGAAAATAAAATAGACAACTTTACTAAGCTTTAGAGGATACTCAATGCGAAACTATATTTTGCAATTATATTAACAATATTAAATTTATGTTTACGGTAAAAATCAAAATAATGGCAACGAACTTAAAGAGTGCGCAATATATGAAGATATTCACCGAAACCGAATATAGGTGAATTAATTACCCCTTGCATTGAATGGTAATAAAGAAAAGGTAGGAGTACGCCACACGTGTTGCTTGCTTCGCTGAGGTTGTATACACATTTTAAGCCTATTGCTTCATTTAGTTATACTACTGCTGTAAAATGTCAAATGACTGTAGTAAGTTTGTTTAGAAATGTAATAAATTAGCCATTTTTCGTGCTGTAATGATTTCCCATAAGACAAATTTAAAACGTTCGGTAACGCTGGGAAAAATTTTACGGAATGGCTTAGCTAGCCATCAACCATTAAAATCAAACTTGAACAGAATTACAAATGCCAAAGTTGTTTAATGTGTAATAATATAAACACTTTAAAAATGTATGACAGTAAATTTACTGCAAGAAAATGTATCGATATGGAAATTATTTCGAAAATAACGTTATTATATTCTGAATTTTCACATTTGGACTTCTATATCTTATACTGATATTGTTTTACTTTTTTATATGAAGAGAAGCTATTATTTAACTTTTTGTAATAATACAAGGAATATACTTTATTGAAGTACTTTACTAACCTCTTTTGTTTCCACCCACGTTCATTTTCCTGTCATTTTATACATACATATTGTTCCATTAAAAGTTTTGTTAAGACTCCAGAACAAAATATGATTATGCCAGTTTCATGCAGACAAAAATGTTTTCATTACTTGTGCTATCTTGTACTATAATTTGGAAATTCTCCGTACAAATTTGAAATACATACAAATAGTCTAAACTACTTAAACAATGTACATTCAAATACAAATATAATTTGCAAATATGAACATTTTTGCAAACAAAAAATTATACTATAGATGAAATAATTTAATGGTGTTATAATTGTACGTGTATATTTAAAGCTGTACAATGAATGCCAGTTTTACAAGGCTAGAGGAAGCGGAACGATAATATATGTAAGACCCTCATATAGTATATTATAGAATATACTGCCTCATATAGAATATACTATATTTTAGCTGGTCTCGCAAGTCAAGGCCTGGCAATGCGAGTAGTTGGCCCTGACTGGTTTCACATATGGGACAATATAGTGATAGCGCCAGGAGTGCCTTAATACTTAAACTCGGGGAGTAGCCTTTCTCTGGTTTTTCCTTGGGGTGCCTTGAGTAAGAAGAGAGTATCTACATCAAATAACTCTTGCATCAAACAATCTTGAGAGCTCTTTACATAGGACCCTCATGTTAAAGTTCTTTAACAACTTTTAAGTTATAAAGAATATAAAGAATGTGAATTAGAAATGTAAATACTTTTACTGGAGAGTTAAAACTTTTCAAGTTTGGTCAAATCTGCAGGATCAGTTAGAGTTCTTAAAGAATTTGGTAATTTAATTGAGTGCGAATTAATAAAACACTTTTGGGAATAATATGATTTAAACTTATATTGTTTATTTCCGGGGTATTGTTTATAACGTATGAATTTCACTAATCAAAAAAGTGTGTACACACTAAAAAAGTTTCTAAAATAATGATTAGATTTAAGAACATCTCGTTTTGGGGATCATAAATGAAATTAATTTAAATAGTTTGATAATTGTAGAATGTATAATTCGATATTATTTTAATTTTGAAAGTTTTGTTATTTGAAATTATGTTAATTATTTAAAAAAAACAACGAAAATATGATTCTTGACTTATTTTATACTTTGAATTTCTTAAAAGTATAATTTAAATTGAGTTAAATAATTAATAAAAATCGTACGGTCTACCGTAGACGTAAAATAATAATCAAAATTACAATTTCAATGTGACTTCAGTACTATAAATTAAAGTTAAAAATATCTTAGCATGCGGTTCTAATTATATATAATTGGCCAACTACTAGCCATCATAAACTGATGTTCGTAGAAATTCAGCACAAGATGAGAGGGCGAAGTTAAGGATCACTAAGATTGAAGGTGAGCTGTAATCACCCTTCACCTCCTTCTCGTCGGAGTACATTTCAGAAAGTGGCTTTTAGTTGAAACTTCTCCTTTACTTGGGCAATCTCTACGTAAGATGTGACAAATATGTTTCAAAATAAAACTGAGGTATTTAAATATATGTTACTGGTAATTATCTGTTTAATAGTATCTACCTATTCGGCTATGAAATAAGATGTGACTGGGATTATCTATAAGGTAAAATTACACCACATTGCGTCATTATTGAGATGTCCTGCATACAGACAGACAGACAGACAGACAGATAATCACATGATAATCACGTTAGTCAATACAGATATCGTGCCAGTTACTGAATGGTAGGCTTTAATGAAGTTTAACCAACATCAGGATAAGTTCTATCATAGATCACATTCTTGTCAAGTAAATTTAAATTTTATTAAAATTTAGAACTCTATATATTGAATCTTTCGTAAGATATTTTTTCGAATGAAAAATTCACATGTTTGTTAATTAAGTTGTTAATGAGTTGTTACATAATACAAGTCACCAAGTGATGGTGTTGTTTGTACTGAGATAGCTCAGCGAAATGTGTTAAAATGTCGTGATTGTGCTCCGTTTGTTTATACATTTTCTATACAAATAATATATAAATGTAACGCCCAGCTATAACCCATGAACTGACTTGCACGACAATGCAGTCTCTACGTTACCATGTTATCGATTTATCGTACGGACAGATAGACCAAGAGAAATGCAATATTTTCAGTTTATTGTGTGATAGGTGTTGATATGCTGACGACATTATCATATCCCTCGCAATGTTATCACTGACTGATAGCGAGATAGATCTGTCATTAAAGCAGTCAACTCAACGCCACCGATGTTATTATTGAAAACTCCTCTGAGCTGTAAGTGAATCCGATTATAGGAGCGGAATGTAACTGAATATTAATGGATAAATCCATCACTGGGCAATTTATCTATACATTTATTTTAATTACAGAATACATTAAGTAGTTCACTTAAAACTTTTGTATGATTCTTGTTTCTTTAACAAATAAAAATGCTATTTTAGCACGTAAAACCGATGGTTATATTTAAAGTAAAATTTTCTTATCCAATTTAAGTTAGTACAGTGATATTTATTTACCACGATTTCATAAAACTTTACTCAATTTCAATTTTGCTTAGTAAAATTTAACTGTTTTATATTTTTTTAATAAGGCAATATAAATTATAAAAAAACTTATAACAAAATATGCTTTCTCTATAAATATTATTACAGAATATTTCTTAGACAAACATTTTGACAAAACTTAATAAATAATAACGAAATAAATAAATAAAAATAATAACAAACGTAACAAAAATATAAATTCAACTGTGTTTGGAAGACTCAATTCAATGCGAATTTTTAGCTACATCTTCCTTCCGCTTAGAGAGTTTGCAATCTGACATCGTCACAGACTTCAGTCAAGGGATCTGCTGTCCACGTCTGTCTGAATAAATGTAAAAAAACATTCGGCAACGAAGGCTCATCGTTTCGACATCAGACAATTCTAATGTAAACTAAAAAAAACGCTCTGTCTGGTTCTGGTCATATTTTAGACACCGCAATCAGCAGAAAGTGAAATGGAGATAATCTCAACATTTGTAATAATATAAAAATACAGTAAAAACAACCATACAGATTTTTAAAAGAACGATATAACTTTAACATACAACAATAACAATAATATATTATAATGCATTACAGTAGAATCTATCTATGCTATTAATAATAGTAGTAATAATAATAGTATGTGCCTTAAATATCTATATGTCTATAATATACTAATTAATGACTGAATTATGAATTATACTCTGCGTATAAAAATAATAAAGTTTTCTTTGTTTTAGTAATTTTAAACAAAGGTAAGTATTCCATTAAACTTTCTGATACTATACAGGAACATATTCTGAAAATAAATTCCTGGTAATTGATGTTTCTTTTGATTAGTAAATAATCATTCAACTGAGTGCGTTACTTATAATTATTGTATTGAATACGTAAGTATTCTCAGTTGAAAACTATAATTTTAGATGTAAAAGCGAACAGTTATGAAGTTGAAATAATCGCACGAGTTACCCTTGTTAAAAAAGAGTTAAAATTTCAAGTTCTGATCACCAGAAGGTATATACTTACAAATATTGGGATGCAGGGCTCAGTTTTTTTTTTTGCTCTAATGGGGTGAGCCACTTGCCGCATTCTTTACTGCATCGGACTATGGATCTGAGATAGATACAGAGCAGGCATATCAATATACAATTGCAATACAATTACAATATAATTGCAATACAATTACAATACACTTACAATACAATTGCAATACAATTACAATACACTTATAATACAATTACAATACAATTACAATATAATTACAATACAATTACAATACCGACATTCATTGTACCGAGTCTTCTTTTTGTCATGATTAAAAAGATCCTCACATCATTGTACACACCAATGATTTACGGGAATACGAAAAATAATGCTAAAAGTGGATCGGACTTTTAATACAATTTTACCGATGGATTTTTAAACAACCTGTTAGATTTTTTCCCTTCAAATAAGAATTTAAAAAAAAACGCCATGTTCTATGAAAATTATACATTAATTGTATAATTTCATTAATGAGAACATCGCATTATCACATTCGACTGACACCTAAAGTTAATCACTAATGTGCTGTTTTATGTGGTTCAGACAAATCGCAGAAAATATACAAAAAGTGATCAGCTGATAGATCTATGTGACATGTTCGTAATCGCTTGACAACATAATCGTGACGTATTTTCTAAAATATTTGTTGTTTTTATATATTTATGCCCAATAAAATATAAACATATTTATTGACAGTTCCAAACTCTGTGAGTTATTAAGTTATTTTTAATATTTACTGACCTATCACACAGATTTATTTATACTATTACTACTTTTTTACAAAGAGAAGAATAAACGCTTTAACTCTTTTAATAATAAAATTGAACTTAAGGAGACATTTTCTCTATTTCAGGTTCGGAATAACGCATACAGACGAAGAAAATATTCAAAATTCATAATTTGTTATAATCCGATATTAAATTGGTATACCTCATTCAAACCTTTAATAAATTTCCGATTTTATTAAGCTGAATTCGATTTGTGTTATTAAATTTGCATTGAAAGAGAATTTCCCCATTATTAATAAAATCTTATAATAAAATTTAAATATAATGATCAGTTTAAATGTTAATAAATCAGTTTAATATATTAATGATATAGTATTACATCAGAAACAAGTTTAAACTCAAATATAATATTTTGATCCTCATAAAGTAAAAATATACTGGAAGCAAATAATGTTGGTAACATTATTGCCCTGTCCTTTATAATTTAAGACTACTCTCAAGCGCATTATTTAAAGTGCCACGACCAAAGAAGGATTAACATTATAGCTTGTAGCATGCCGCCATGCGTCTTTTGGTGGGTTCTAATTTTATTACTTTATTTATAAGTGAATGTTGCAAGATTATAAAATTAAGTAAAGTTGTGATATCTGTGTTACTTAACTTGAATTGCTAACATTAAATAAAGTACTTTTTATTTAGTATTTTTTCTAAATGATCGTACTTCGGAAATATAACTCACTCTAACTACAAATAAAGACTATAAATTACTTGCGAAGCCACAGATAACTGCAAGTATAATATAATAATAATAATAATAATGATAATAATAATAATAATAATCTAAACTTTCTAACGTTGATGATTTTGGGTTCTGGAAATCGGTCTGTATCGTCATATTGCCCTGACAGCTGTAATAGTCTGACTGGATATACAAAATCTATTTATTATGTAATTAACTCCATATTATAGAGTTATCTTTATATTATTACAATGAAAAGTCAACTAAAACCCTCTTAAAAATATTTTTATTGCCATACGCTTGTTCCGGTATTCAACCATTATCATTGTAAATTAACCTCTAAATAAATAATAAACAATTAAATATACACATGTGGACAATTTAAAAGATATGTTAAATTTAAATGACACAGTTGTAATTTTGATTAGTAATCTATTTACTAAGTATTTAATACTTTACAATGGCAATAAAAACATTTAAAAGGGATTTTAGTTGACTTTTCATTGTAATAAAATCTATTTAATGTAATGAAGGTAAACCACGAAATAAATTTAAAAGCCTCGACAAGAGGTTTGTTGTAACTGTTTCCACAAGTCAGATAAATAATCCTAATATTAAAACGTATTTCCATTTAAGTTTGTGTTATTACCCTTAAAGTCATAAATACTTTATAGCTGAGACATAAATGTTGAAAATTATAAGTTATACATATTACGTAATTTTTTGGAACATATTTTTTCAAAATATTTATTTTTGTATTTTATATTTCAATTTAATACATATCAAGTAAATGTGAATATTTATTGAAATTTAATGAATTTTAAGTAAAATTTTATTTATCAATTAAAAATGTAGATCCAATGTGTTGAGTTTTTTTAAATAAATTCATTAATGTTACGGATAGGTTTGACAGAAGTTGATTGTGTACAAAGGGCTACAAGAAACATCAAGGATTAGCCTAAGCACTGAAGACAGGCAATTTTATCAGAGGGTAATAATCTTTTATAACTGAGAGTAACGTATTGTACAATATAACAAACGACAATCTTGGGCTCTTAAATTACTATCCTTAACTTAATTATTGTTCTGTCAAACAGTTGTAACGACAAGATAATGGTTTAATTAGCAGCCCACAGCAAAATTGTTGGCAATATCTCTGTTGATAAAGATAAAAAGATTATCTTTACTTTTTGGCACTTAGTCTAAAGTAGTTCAGCGAAAAATCTCCCGCCAGTTTCTTAACATCAAACGCTCTGTATGTCTGTACCCACTGTAGCTGTCGAATGAGTCGACCTAGAGGGTTGAAATTATGGGTGAATCTTTATTTATTCTATATCTATTCATTGGAAATTAAAATCGGTATATTGTGAGTCTCGATTTATGTCATTTATAAAGTAGCTCAGTTTACAATGGTGTTATGGATTACGATATTGTCATCACAAAAAAAAAAGTTACATTTGTTGATATTGTTGAAACCATATGACATTTCCAGTAACAGGAATCGATTTTAGTTTCATAAAAATCTCGAAAATGTTAATCATACCATAATCTGACTGGGATTACTGATGTAAATATTATGTATTGAGTATATGGATCTCATAAGGTTCTCTAATAAGTCATTGTTAGTCTTCCTATTTAAAACAAATATTCTATAGATATAATATTCAAATACAAGAGCATATAGAAACAAACTCCAAGAAGACATCAGAATACATTCGGGGAATAGTTTTTAGATAAGAAGGGCAAAATATTAAAATAATCGATTAAATTTTGCCCTTCCTATCTAAAAACTATTTCAAAAAAGAGTCCTTGTTTTTTATAATCCCCTTTTAACCCTTATTCTGCCAGTCCTTATGAGTCACTAACACGTGCGAAGATCTTATCAAATATGCATGAAAGGGAAGGAAAGTGGATACAGTACAATGTCACTGATAAAACATGCTAGGGTCAAAAACAGAATTTCAAACTTCTCCATCCCTAACTCAGAACTGATAATAGTACAAAGAGATTTGTTTAGGTACATTTGTCGTAAGAAATACTAATTAAAAAATTAATTTACTTGGGTGTGTTCCTCGAATAGATACTGATGTCTTCTTAGAGTTTTTTTTCTATATGCTCTTGTATTTCAATAAACATACCATTAAGTAAATTTTATGCAAAACCTTAAATAAGTGCATTCACTCACTGCATATTACTCACTCTAAATCTCATATAAAGAAATTAAAGGGATGTTAGATCAGATTTTTTAGTCTTACTTTTCCGGTATATTCTGGTAATGAATAACTGTTCTGGTTAATTAGTCTCTTAGGACTGGAATGTAAGTCAGGCTTGGCAACTTCAGCAGTAAAAAGAATTTAAAACTTAAAAGAACTACCTTTGCTCTCTGAGTCTTTCTTGGTATTTAATAAACATAAAATTTGAATGATTAATATACAACATAATTTATATTCGATTTCACCTGATAATAAGGCTATTATTTTGGTTCTAAGCACTGAAAGGTTAACCGTATATAAGACTTAAAATCGGTAATTTTATCAACTTCGTTGTTTTGATAAATTACTAACTTTATAACATATATTGAGTTAATACTATTCGATGAAAAGTTTTAAATATACGTGAAAAACCAAGAAAAAACCATCATATGTTTAAAACTAAAAAGACCATCAGTTAAGCACAGCAAGAATGCAATCACCTATATTTACTGGCAAATGGTAATTATTGACATAAAGCGATAGAGCTGTCATTAAACTCGTCAACACGTAGCGGGTATGCCTCATCTATTTTAACATTCCCGCTTCAACTAATGAACCTAATTAGTAATGGAATGTAACTGCATACTATTAAAAGCTATCATTGGCGTTTAGCATTGGATTTTACAAGACTAATTATATTGTGTGCTAGTCATGTAATAACTGACCAAAAATTAAGTCTATTTGAAAAAATAGAGTCTTAAGTTTGAAAATAAAGGACTTAATGTTCGTTCTATGAATAAATTTCCCAGTGTTGATACTATTTAAATTTTTCAGAATAAATGTAGGAGAAAGGAAAATTTTATTTTTTGCACAATCATCACAAGTTTGTATAAATATTAAATATAGGAATACACACGCACTTAAGATTAACGCGTAGCAGATATTTTCTGTAAACAATTACAAACTAAAGCAGTTTTTATTATGAAACATATGTCCTTTCTGAGTTTACTCAAAATAGGTGAATAAAATTACATGTGGTTGAAAAGATATCTAACAAATAAATTCATTTGAAGGTTCTAAGAAAATTCTGTTGGATGGAAACCGGTTATTTGGCATACCATGTTTCATTAATACGTTTATAATTATAACTATGTTATTATTTGATAATATGTTTACATTTACTTTTAACATTTATTAAAACAACTCACTAGTTAAAAAAACATTTATATAACTCCAATAACTCTTAATCCTTTTTGTAACAATATCCAATGTAAAGTAAAGGAAAGAGGACACTTTCGTAAAACAATCACCTGTTGAAATATTTGTGATTCTTAATGGTTAAAGTTTCCTGATGTTGATTATTTTGTCAAACTTTGATCTTTAGATAGAGTTTGTTCGTGGTTTGTCTGAGGTCTTTTTGTATATTGGTTTACCAACTTTAATTGGATAACGTCTTCCTTATCTGAAGACATTTGGTGTGCATTCATTGAAAGTTTATTCTAAAAAATTACCTTAGTCAGTGTATTGATCAAATGTATTAACAAAGTTCTCAAAAATGTAGAAACCAGCAAACATTTCGAGGATTGCATATTAACAACGTTAAATCCACTATAGTACAAAACATAGTAAACACAAATAAATATCACACGATAAATGTTGATACGGTGATCAGAAGTACATTTATGCCAAAGTGAATTGTCATGCTTTAAAGTTTTATTTGTTAGCTCTTATAAATAATTTTTGAAATGGTATAAAATCTTAATTTAAAATAAGAGATTATATCTAAAAACATAGTTTAGAAACAGTGAAAAAACATTACCAAAGTTTTTTTTTTAATATTACATTTAAAAACATTGGGTGTGTGTTCGCGAAGCCTTTCACACAAGAGGCTAGATTATTTACGTAGAGCTTCATTTTTATATAACTAGTCTGAAGATCTATGATAATAGCTTTGCACAGCAAATAAGATGCATTAAACGTTATTATGTGATTTCCTAGGAATATCTTTTTATTTAAAGTGGAAAGATACATTGCATAGTGTTGGATTTACCCCTTAATAGTCAGTTACATTCCGCCCCTAAATCGGATTTACTTACAGCTCTGTTGAGTTATCGATATTAATATCGGCGTTGACGAGTTTGCAGCAGTAATGACGGATCTATCTCGCCATCAGTCAGTGATAACATTGCTTTTGGTGAGCTTAGGCGAAGCCTATCTAAGCCTGTCACTCGAGGAACTTCAAAGTTTTTATCTTTGTTTGTCTGTTTGTATTTCTTCTATTCTGCAATTTTTGAAATTTCGTTATTATTTTATAATTGTGGATTTTATTAAATCCTATTTATCTCAATAAATACGATTACATTAGTTTATTTATATGTTGTTAAATAATAATATAAAAATCTCTTTGCGATTTCTTTCGAAGAATTCTTTATCATCATATTGAACTGAAAAAAAAAACTGTTTTTGGGAAAAAATCTTTACCCCTACTGAAACTGTTCTGGTTTGCTTACGGTAATATGCGTCAGAGTTCCTGCTGGACAGATATCTCGTAACTTATTTTGTAGAAATTTCAAGAGTACTGTCTTGGGCCTTGGATACAGTTCTCGGTTTTTCCGCACTTTTGCAAACCGATATGCACCTCGGCCGACCGGAATTTTCGGGTGTCGAGTTGTGTTCGGCGGCCTGTCAAAAAAAAACCCGTCGATAGATTTTTGAATTTATACTTGTTACAATGACTTCATATTCATTGTAACTGTAACAGAACTATAACAGAATATTTCCAAGATTCGTCCACCTCGTCAATGCAATTTGTTACGAGTCGTCTTCTTTGCTGCATCTACTAAATTTTAAGATGGCATGCTGAAACTATCCTGGCAAAGTAACAGCTAATTATTCATAGCTGCATCTTATGTTGTTTGCATTGTTGTTGTTGCCATGCTTAGTTTTTTCCTTGTGCTTATTTATTGCTGAGGTTGGTAATTTTATATATTTTTCACAGTCTATTATTATACTTCAGTATTTATTTTTGTTATTATATCAGACTAAATGTTTACGTATGTATCGGTTGTACTGCTGTTGGTTTATTAGGTTATGGTTTAGCGTCATAGATTATGAAGTGGTACCATTAGACTTATTTTAAAATTTTAGTTTTTTAATTAGAAAATACTAAATTTATCTTAATCATGTCAATAATTCGCTTGCTAACAGTACTTAAATTTTATAAAACTATGTTTTTGATATTGTTTGATTGGTTGAGCGTTAACGAGATCTATCACTTGATTGGCCTGATGACGTGTTATTTTTATCAGTCTGTCTGTTCACTCGATATTTCGAGAACAAACTGAAGTATTTTTATATGAGAAATATAATGTACAATGGTAATATACTCTATTGGATTTGGCTGAGTGTTAGCGTATTTATTTAGTTGGTCTTAAACGTAACCTTAATGTTATACACGAATAATCGCACAAAAGACACATTTGTTAACAAATTAAGCAAAACCATATGCAATTTCAAAATGTTACATAGTAAATCACTTAGTCTAATTATCAGTAAGATATCTAGAGAAATATTTAATTTTATACCAACGTTTTTGATGAAACTTCATTTATACATAAACAAGAATGAGTTTTATGATAGTGCACTTTCGTCTATGGGCTTTAGGTGGGCCTCATTGATAACCATCACTCATTTGGCTTTCACAATTCTTTTTGATTTTTCGGGAGACTAAATTAAATTTTCCATGCGATTTTAGTAAAGCTTTTTACGCGACAATGTGGTGTGATATACTTTTAATTTGTATATTTCAATTACACACATTTAAGAAACCGATTCTTATCTACTTTAATTTAAGTGTTTTTAACAGTATGTTACAGTAGTAAAAATGACTTTTAATATACACCAATATTATTTAATACGTACGTTGAAATTACTACAAAAAACACCTATAGATGGATACGAAATTCAACTTTTAAATTGGTGTGAATAATATTGATATTTAAAACGAAGTGCTGCTATAATGTCATTTTGCTCAATTCCTCATATAAATGAAATATTTTACCAACTTGTTTTGCAAGGTTCTGGCAATAAAAAAATAGTTTTCAACTGAATTTACACTATTTTCTATCCCGTGAAGAGATTTTTTTTATTTCTTAGTGTATCTTATTTCCTCATAATACATTACAGCCTTTTCAAGTAAAGATAGAGACGCATCAAAATACCCAAATTGGTATTACTTTCGTATGATATTCTCATATTATTTTAAAAACACATTTTTGAATATTTACATTGTAGAAACAAAAAAATTACATCCTTATAACCAATTGATTAGGATTTGCTGTAATAGGTGTTTATATGCTGTAAGAACAGCTTCATAAAAGAAGTGAAAATTGCAATACATATGTGATTGGCAAGAATAGTCTGATGTTATATGAACGATTAAGTTGTTTCCAGATGTGAAGGATAGTTAATCTTCTTATCAACCCGCCTATCTTCATTCCATAATCCCACCTCAACTTTTCCAGTATAAGGTTTTATACTGTCCCATTATATCCTTAATACACATGTAAATGCAGTATATGTTTCTTTTACTTAAAATATTTTTATTAAATTGAGATAAGCAAAACACGTTGGTTCTCATTATTCTTAAATATCAACATTCATCTTTCTTTTTATTTTGCTCTTATTAATTGTCAACATCTCTTTAAAATTTTACAGCAATTTAATGTACAGAACCTTACAGAGTAGGGTCGACAAGTCTGTTACTATTATTTTTGTTTTCGTAGGATAAAAAGCTGAGAAATTGTGCTTAGTCCTAAAAAGAAATTTTGTTCTGATCAGTAGGGGCGGAATATTCTGGATGGGTAAGTTTGGGTATACTGCCTCCTCTTGTCAAGATCCATGAGGTAGAATTTGGGAATTAATCTCAGCTATTTCTTCTTCGATGAAAGGGAAGCCAGCTCTGTATCAGTCTCTCCACACAAAGCAGGTAGCGGTAGGCACGCCCTTATGTTGAAGCTAGCAACAAGTCTTAACACAAGGAAGCACTACAAAATCCAACAGTCATCTCCTGCAGTAGATTAGACTTACCGATCTACCTTAGCACCCCAATCACGACAATTGCGATTAGTGATATGCCGCCTCTGGAAATCTATAAGGTTGTCCAGATTTAAGTGAAACATTGGCCTTTGTTGTACCCATTGCAAGGTCAAAAGGTTACTCAGCAGGGATCACTTCTGGCTGGTTTACATCTTCTAGTTGAATCCACCACTGGGTACAGCAAAAGCCGATGTGCCACTTCAATCTGGGCAACATTTATGGAAGAGCAACACATAACTAACCGCAAATATCGAGATTCTGGGGATCGTGGGCAATTCGATAGGTTTAATCTACTGTAGGAAATTACTGTTGTAGTTGGTGTGGTTTGTTCTCTCTAACCTCTGAGGTTCTTGCTAGCCTCAACAAGAGTATGCCTCCCCTACCTACTTTGACTGGAGAGGCTGGTTCAGACCTGGCCCCCTCTTCTTCCGGGGAGACATGACTTTGAGATGTAGTGCCCTAATTCTTCCTTATGGATCTCGATAGTAGGCGGCCCCTACTCCCTAACCTTGCCCATCCTGAATATCCTGTCCCTCCGTAAGTAGCGCAAAGGTTCTTACAGGAATAAGTGCAATGTATAACATTCTTGTCCTAAGAGAACATAACAAATAAAAAATAGGTCAACACGGTACAGTAGCCAATGTGAACTCGCCTAGTGTGAAAATATCATTTACCTACTGGCAATGTAATGAATGTTATAATGAGGCACTCATATGGATATGTGAAAATATTGAAGTAAACTGTCAATCTGTAGGATTAGTTTATAGCGGAGGATGGTTTTAAGAGTGAGTGGGTATCCCCTATAAAATTGAAAGCCTAAACTTGAGGGAGTACAATTCCACGCTTGCTTTGAGTGGAAGATGGTGAAGAAAGCAAAACTCCCTTTTTTTAAATACATTAAGAAGTGTTTACTATCTCCTCTCTTAGTGAAAGTAACATGGGATTTTTAGAGGCATCAACCCTCAGCTTTATCCACCATGAATATCCGGTCATGTGAAAGGAGAGGAGGGTTTTTTATAAAAACCTAATGTAAGTTATCCTCAGTATCTTAGTTTAGGTGAATAACACGTACAGGTTTAGAAATTAAAAATAATATGAATTCCAACATACTAGTTCAAATGAATCTAACAAATTGGTAGTTTTCGACAATTTTAAATTAGATAAAATCTACAGCAGTATAACACTTTGAAAGAGCAAAGAAGAACTTACAATACTATAGAAAGTGCGTAACTATGGAACAAATCATCCATTACATAATATGTACTTGTAGATGGTGCATTTTCTACAGGGATAGAATCAAATAATGGAGTTCTTCTGTGTATCAGTCTTGTTTCTTAATTTTACAAATTCAAATAACTATTGCTCAGCATGAAATGTAAGTATGATTGAAAATTTAAATTATGTAGGATCAGTACCAGTGTGTATTTTTAACAAATTTAAAAGAAATATAAAGGTATTGAACTATTATAACTTCATAAATTTGAATCTAATATTGAGACATTAACTAATTGAATAAAAACTTTAAAATAATTGTAAGTCAAAAACAAATTAGGCAAAACCATTTTTTTATGGATGACAGAAGAATTACTCAAACTAGAATTAGCGATCATCCGTTCTCAATCAGTAGTGTCACGTTAACCTCTGAGGTAACCATTTAGAACAGTACAATCAATCAGTCAAGTAGATTTTTTGATTGAGAAGGATGATTGACGGATCGAGAGACATCTACAATAGTGAGTTATGGACAATCACTGCAGGCTGTGTCAGTGTCAGAGATCTACAACGGGCTCTACACAGGTTAGCCAGCTGACAATATCGCTTGTTTTAGTTAAATCTTAAGCCATAAAGAAAAAATCTAATGCATTTAAAAATATATTGTTTTTATACAAGTAGTGAATATAGTAGATAAATCTTAGCTGGTTATCCAGAACCCCATTCTACAAGTAAAAATATGTAAAAGAATTCTATTTAAACGTTTTTGATTTTGGTTTACTTTTACCGTTACTTTTATATATATTTTTAAAACATAATTATTTTAAAACCATTTATATACGCGTATGAAATTTGATAGATATCTGACTAATTTAAATATTAAACATTTTTTTCAATATTTTATAAAAATTTAAAAAAGATAAAATGTAAATATTTAATTTCTATGAATTAGTAAACAACCTGCAAGTGTTGAAAGTGTACATTAAAATTCATATACGTAAAAAGTATAGTCATACTAATAAATATTCAACTCATTATATTTGTAATACAATTAATTAAATGTATCATAATTATTTTTGGTTAATATTTTGCTACGTGATAATATAGATGTATTGATATTAATTATCTAGGTATAAAAAGCAATAGTTTATCTCAATTAGAATAAAATAGAATTTAAAAGATAGTTGCTCCGCCAGGACTTGACCTCTGACCTCTCATTTGTTGAGCAAGAATGCTACCGACGGAAGAATTATTTTTTGTAATTCATTCTTTATTGAAATATATGTATATTTAAGTTTATATATATATATATATATATATATATATATATATATATATATATATATATATATATATATAATATATATATATATATAATTTACAGACAAATCTATTAATGGAATGTTATTTGGTATAAAAATAATTCATTTGATGTTCATCTACTACCAAAATTAAAAAAAATTATATTCTATACAGACAGGAATAATAGTACATTGTGTGAAATTTACCACACATTGTATTTTTTAAGTCAGACAGTAAAACAACGTATGTGACTTTTGTAAAGGTCATGGCAGGTAAGTAATACTACTTTATGTTCTGGCTTAGACATTTTTACCTAAAAAAATAGAAAGGCTTCAATATCACAATGCCGTACAAAGAAACCGATGCGCTGGATTACTGGCAGAACATAAAGTCTAACCAATACAACAAAGTCACTTCAACACGTCATTCATAAAATCTCATATGATTGTACGTTGTTTGTTGAAAAATTGGTTTGTCCACGTAGCAATTATGGTAACCTTTAAGATCAATAAAAACCTTACCATTTCATTTTACCCTTAGTTTGTTTATCCGAAAATCAGTATAACTTTTTGGAACAAGAAGAAGCTATGTTCCAAGTTCAAATTCAATAAAGAGGTTACAAAAACTTGCTACTTAAATACTACTTAATCAGAAAACAAATAACTTAAAAATTAACAAAACTTTGCCTAAGCACACGTTAACTTGTGGAAATAAGTTCTAGGACAAATTCCTCCTTAAAATTTTTGAAACCTAATTGCTATAAGGACATTTGTCAGGTAGTATAGCAGATGGTGTTTTCTTGAGTCTATAACTGACATCACTTCAGATTTACTACATTCTAAAGCAATTCTACTAGGGTTATGCGAGATATCAGGATAGAAAATGCAACCGAAGAAATGATTAGATTTACATTTTAATGAGATGAATCAATCTTGATTTGATTGAATGAAAATATGGCAAGTGTTCGAAAAAGCAATAAATCTGGAATGCATTAATCAAGTTGGTTTTTTAGAGGGTAGTATTGAATTACATTCTCGTATTCCTCTCCCGAATGGATAACTCAATATTTATGACAATATTATTTAAAAGTCATTCAAGAACTTAAGTTGTAAGATGGTTTACTTATTAAAAAAACTGTGAATATCTTTCTTACAAAAATACCTGAATAGGTATAATTCCATACGATGTCTTTTTTCCGTGGAATGTCAACCAAACGAAAAATATATGAAATAAGTAAATAACATTGACATAAGTCACAAAAATAATAAATGGATTAACATTTATGAGAAACGTAAATTATAACTTGTGAGTAGGAATATATTTTGAGTAAAGTTTTAATTGATGTTTCAAGTCGACTCCTTTTTATAAGTTACAGTTTTATAAATATATAAGTTTAAATTTATCCATGCACAAAAAAATTAATTTTATGAAATCTATATCTATTCTTAATTCGTTTATTTTCTTTAGAGAAATCGTGGTTTTAGAATTGCATAAACAAATTTTTTTATGGTTGTAACAAAGAAAAACTCAACTATGGTACCAGAAATACCTAAGACCAAAAGAAAATTAGATTGGTGTAATGGTAGCACATTCACCCGGCAAGTGAGAGATCCGGGTTCGAATCCCGGCGGAGCAAGTATTTTTTGCGATTCAATGTTTATTGAAATTAAATAATGTTATTGCCATTTATACAAATTTAATGTAAATAAAAGTCATTTGACAGGTATTTGGTCTTCCGATCATATGTTAGTTTGTTTATTTAAAAGCATATGTGACAGATACGGTCAAATACAAAATAATTGAATCGTCAAAAGTAAGCGCTCTGTGATGTAATGGTAGCACATTCACCCGGCAAGTGAGAGATCCGGGTTCGAATCCCGGCGGAGCAAGTAATTTTTGCGATTCAATGTTTATTGAAATTTCATATATATATATATATATATATATATATATATATATATATATATATATATATATATATAATCAGGAAATATAATCAGAAGTGCTTATACATACGAATAACCTTTAATAAAACTATATGCAATTTCATTTAACATTTGATGCTCTTAGCTATAAAAACTGTAATAATATATATTTAAAATATGACTAATTCCGTTTCGAAATTACATAGAGCCTTATCATTTATTACATAATCAATGCATTAACTGAGAAGCTATGGACCTAAAATTTAGGATTCCTCCACACTAGGAAAAAATGTTTCTGTTTTTCTTAAGTTCAATAGAATGTCGTAGCATATTTTTAATTAATTCGAGTTATTTTACAGGAAATTTTGAAAACTGGTTCATTTTACATTCAAAGATCCCAAAAACGTATCTTTAAATTGAAATATAAATTGGATCAAGAGGTTACAATAATTACAGTGACTATTACTTATTTCAGAATTGATTGGAATGCGATTTAAAAAGAATGTGCTCGTACAATGAACATTTTACTGATTTGACTGAGTATTAAGAACTTTGTAAAATATTTATAGAAGTGATAATGTATGTATGATAAGCAACATACATTATCACCAACCATAATTCATTATTTTTGGTTTTGGGTAAGTGATAATGAAAGCATAGCCGTTTTTAGCCATGCACTACTTTGCGTTAAAGCAATACGATTTATACTATACTTAAGTCCCCTCAAGCATAAAATACTTGGTGGAGGTACACAATTCAATTTCTATAAATCTATAGATCTATAAATACTGGTAATTAATTAGATTATGAAACGAGTTGCGTACTGATTCACTACTTTGCGATTATTTAAGATGAAACACGTACTATTTAAACAGTTAGTTGTGTGTGTCGTCTGATGACGCAACAGATCTGTTATCAAAAGCCGTCAATTCGTCTCTACCAACTGGTCAACGGAGATGTGAATAAATCCGATTACTGATTATGCAAACGGAATGTAGTCGAATATTAATGAAGGTATTCATCACTGGAGAATTTACTATGGATTATTCATGAAAAGATAATATTTGAGGGAATTGAATAAGGCGTATTGGATTCAGGATTAGAATATACAATAAAAAAAACTTTCTTCAGAAAACGTTGATAGCGAAAATATTTTTAGTTTCTTGTTTAAAATATAAAATAAGAGGAATATCCTTCAGGTATGTCGGTGGTTATAATTACTTTTTACAATAAAAGGAATGAACTGTTCTTTATTTAAAGTTTGTATTTGGCAATAAAAGGATCGTGAAGGAAAAATAATTTGTGTCCAAATTTAATGTGGAAATTTAAATATTGTTCATGGAAACAAAACAAAAATAGAAATCAGTAGTCTGAGAAAGAGAACAGATTGCAGATAGCGAAACGTAGTCTTTCTGTTCTCATATCACTGAAATGTACTGTATTTAAATGGAGTACTTTCCTTCCTGTAATATACCACGGTCATGATTTTCGCTTGAAGCAACATTGGTGATTGTGTCTTATAGTAAATTACTTTATCGTAATATGTTTCGTTAAAAATAAAGTCGCTTAAAAGTAAGAAGAGACCGTAACTTATGAAGTTGTGTAACTCATAAATATAGTTTTTAAAGTATTGTTTTAAACATTTTAATCGTCAAACAGTGTATATTAGGACTTAGTTTCTCTAATCAACCCAACTTCATATAATTTAATTATATATAAAAAACTAAAGTTACGATAAATACTAACCTTGTTCATATTGTTTCCACTTTATTTTTCGAATAATATTTCTTTGAATATTGATATACGACATTTTAATTAGTATTGACAGTATTAGCAAACTTAGTTTAAATAAGTTTTATGACATTTTAGTACAAATAGAACTATGATCCTGAGCCTGATTACATAGCTTTAGAGTCGAGAGCCAATTTTCATTTTATAATCAAGCAACCTATTTTTTTTGTCAGATAAATTTCCTATACGTAGAGAACTATTCCTCAGCAGCAAAGATTTTCGTAGAGGTCGATACAATAATATCCATAGGGTTAAAAAACATTAAATGAATAGTTTTTCTTCAAATAATGTATTTTCTTATCTTGAAACACTAACCAACCACTATAAATTAATGTTAAATCACTGTTAGCCATATACAGACCAAGAAAGCAGCGAATTTGGGACACATTATACAGTAATTTGTCATGGATATAATTACTTATGATAATTGCTTGACGATAATTACTTATGTCTCTCGGTCGGCTTAAGTTTATAAAGCTAACAACCTATAATATAAAAAAAAATAATTAACTTTTTAATTATTTTAAAATTTAGGATAGATACACTAAATTTGAGATCGACAAAAACTCACGACTATCACGGGTGGTGATATATTTATTTTTATACATAACTAATCTTTTGCCTCCTAGACCAATAAAGCATGGCAACCTAAATGCATCTCATTCCAATTATATATCAATATTTTCGTCAATTAGAGCTGTTCATAATTTGCTACCGCAAACACGGTTACAGATGATGAAATAAATTATAATGATGGAATAATATAATGAATAACTGTGTCAATGACAGTATGTCTTCTAGACAGACCTGTTTCTTATGTTTGAATTGTTCACGGTCAATTCAACTTGGATAGGCGTAATTGGGACCAAATGCATTTAGTATCAACTCAGGCTTAAGAGCTAAGAATGACTAACATATATAGACGGCTATAATTTTTTTTAATGTATCTTCTTCAAATGAAATTCTAAAAACAGAATTATAAGAGAATTTATTTACCCTAACATTCTGCTCTCCTGAGTCCAGGACAGATATTTTTGGTATCAATTATGAACTAAAGTATAAGCAATTAAACATCCATACCTGTTTTGGTTGAAATTCGTCAAATCACAGTGAATAAGAATAGTCGCTTTAATCTCTGCTAAAATATTAGCGGTTCTCTAACTTTGGCCATATTCAGATTATAATGGGATTTTATATGGGTACCAACTCAACCACTGCTATAAGTTGTGGTAAGATAAGTTCAGCATATACAAGGCTACTATTACTAGAACCATCTTTCTCTTTTAATAGCATTTCAATAAAAGGCTCATACATTTATGAGGAAACCCGGTTTAAAATCCATTAATTGAGTGTGGAGTGATACCCAGTGTCTGGGATTGAGATAATTTTGGGAGCTAAACTGGAACATTTATCTTGAATGTGAGAAATTTCCAGAATCTGCGAGTGCAGAAGTTACTTGGAGGTACTTCTGCCCTGGTATTTTCGGTAAAGAGCGTCCACTGGCATGGTTTAAGACCTTGTTGATTATACTCAGTTAGAAACTCACATCTTAACCCCTGGCAACTCTTGTATCTTGAAAGGCTTCATAATTTTATTTATAATATAAAAACTTATTTAATGTAACAAATTTAGGTCAGTGGAGCCCATAGTGCTTGCACGATTACAACTATGTATGTTTGACAAAAATCAACAAGGAATGTCAGTTTTGGAATGGAACATTTTAGATTACATATACCGTGGTTGTATTAAAGAGAGCATGACTATATTCAATGCAGTATCGTCTGTGGTTGACCAGTATATGTGGAAATAAATATGTGACAGCTTGATGCACTGAATAAACATAACATGTTATATTGGGTAAATTGTCAAAACGTGGTTACGTTTTCATAAAAGTTTTGCAACTCCGATTTAATCTATACTTTTATTATTAATTCAGATTATAAAGAAATTCTAAATTTAACATAGAAAATATACAATTATATTTATATTAATTTATTTGACCAATAGAAGCACTATGTTTAAATAATTTTACCTCGTAAAATATAAATTTCAAACTAAGTATAGTGTCTAAAGAACTCAACACTAACTATTTTCCTTTTAATGAACCGCTTAACTTCACTATGTTCATAAAAGTACAAAAACTTAAGATTTTCATATGATAATTAATAATTTATAACCTAGCAGACGAATATCTTATAGTAAACTAACTTCGTATGCAGCTCTAGCTAACCTGTATATTAAACTGGCGTACAACATGGATTTTGAAGCGTATTACAAAAATATACTTGTATAGATCAAAGTTACACCTTTTTCACATACTTAAAAATGTATAAAAAACTAAAATAATAGTTTTAATCTTGTGAATAAGAAGAAATACGAGAGAACTTATGTTGCATGACAGTTTTCGCCAATTGTAAGAATGATCATTGATCTCAACCTTGCCTATAGAGAGATGAATTTTAATGTATAATCAAGTTTAAATCTCAATTATCTTTTGGTATATCATGCGGACAGATGAAATTTGGTGGTCACTTCTCCGAATAATAGGCTTTTGGTGATAATTTATTTAGATGTACATTTTATTGGGAATATATTCATAATAGTAAAGAAGAAAATACCCAATTAAAGAATAACAATGTAAAAATAAAATACCTGCTTCATCGTATACAAAGTACGTAAAACAGGAACATAATTTAATAATTGTGAAAAATTAAGTTCTAAAAGAATACTGGTATATCCATCCATATACGTTTAAACAACATATTTAATTCACAAATCTCAAATTTTATCTAATTGCATGAAAGCAATTGGCAATAAATAAGCACAAATTGGACAAAGGTAATTAACTAAGTGGTTTTTAAATCCAGAGCATTAATGGCCGTTTATTATAGTAACAGAACCTCGAATCAACTTAATCGAAACACAACCGGTCACTTGTTTCTTAAGAAATAAAATAGCAGTGAATGAAAGTGATAGGGCACAACTCATTGCGAAAGAATACTCTCATAGCTTATAAAGAATAAACTTTAATTTTAACACCTGCGAACTTTACAGAAGACATTTCTTCATTTCCTGTTCTAACTGAAGCGTCAGGTTGTTCGCAGAGGTGGGCCAAACGAAGTTCTTTGACGTTGATGTACAGTATCTTCATACAAAAAAGTGTTTTTATCAACATCTTCAACATACTGAGTTGCTGTTGCTGATTCACGATTATTTTAACTAGATTAATGAAATGTTGATATACACCTTGAAATATTTGGTATTACCCTAAATAAAATCTTTGATCACTGTATTAAAATACGTCTTTAAGTAATATTGGATTTAATATTTCTATTTAAAAGTTTAAATAATATCGTGATGAATCTAATTCTTGATAATATTTTATTCCATGTCGCAAATAAATACATTTATTATTTATATAATTTATTAATTATTGAATATGACTTTTAAATTTATACATACAACGTCTAGTTTTTATACAATATAATACTGACCGCGAGAGTAAAGAAGAGACCTGGATTCTGGCCTATCTAAAATTTGCAGGCGCTACTACTAGTATGTTGCCGCGCCTTGTTTCGTAATTCCATTATTGTTTCACTGTTCCATTGCTATGATAATCAATTCGCAGCGTTGGCTGTAGGGCGAAGCGCCTGAAATTACCGCGCTGCAACACACTAGTACACAGCTGTGCGCCGGTACGGGCCAGGTCTCTTCTTTTCTCTCGCCATCAGTATTTAAGGTCATTATTTATATTCTAAATTTAGATAACATGCAAGGAGCATACAGTATTATTGAAAACTTATCTTTTTGGATAACTCATGAATTATTACAAGTGAGTGACTTATGCAGGTATTAACCAGGTACTCATTATGTTAATCACATCGAAGGGTTTAGAGCCCAGCACTAAACCGTTTTATGAGCTTCTCTAGAGGCCTCATAATTAGGATAATGGATTATTAAAACTCGATAGAACATATAGTTTTTTATATAGCTTTTCAGAGACATTTCAGCCTAAGATATAAACCACCAAGACCAAAAAAGTTTTCAGAAAAATAAATTTGCACATATTATGAATACACTGACTTAAGGGGGGAGTTCATGAAAAAGGACATTTTTTATTTGTTATTATTATATTTTCAAACCCTTTTAATTGGATAGAGGACAGTTTAAGAAAGAAATTGTATTTTTTAAACCTTGAAAATTCTCCCCCCCCTCCAGGGGGGAGGGTTTTTGCCGAATTTTAGCTGTTTAGTAAAATTACTAAGGCTCAAAAACTAATAAACATTTTCAGCTATTTTTTTTTTTTTTTTGTCATGAATACTGGTCTTTAAAATGTGGAGTATGGGTTTGTACTTAGTATTAAAATTAGGTAGAGAAAACTTTTTTTTCAAACTCAGAAATAAATAAACCAACTTTTTTAGTTAAAAAATGATTTTTAAACACTTCTCATTATTTTAACAGCAAATCCATACTCCACTTTGTAGACAATTTAATTATGAACAAAATAAAAAAAAAATTAGGGCTCTATCTCTTTTACAACCTGCGTTATTCAAATGTTTGTTATATAAAAACAAACTTTCGGAAAACGTAAAAAAACTAAAAATAGTAAGGAAAAAAATAGACTAGTTGATGAATAGGCCTACCTTTAATTAAAATTCTCCAGCACCATACATTATGCCCTCTAGCTCCTTCCTCTTTTCCTCTTCTTGCAGATTTTTCATTCTCAAATAGTTCCTTCTTCGTTTGACTCTCTCCGACTTCGCTTGATGGATTTTAAGTTTTCGACGTCGATCTCGCACTCTTGCAATCATGATGCTTTTTTTCCAGGTGAAATTTTGTTCTTTTGAAGAATGTTGATAGCTGAGGCATTTCCAAAGTTAAATTCACTCACACCCTCAGCTACAGCAGCTTCAACTATCCTTCTTGATACACTTCTCGCTTTGTCACATTTCCGCCAAATGAAGCTATGTAAGCTTTCATTGGCAATCTGAGTTTGACCTTTGAGACATCTTTCTAACAGGCTAGTTTCTGTGAGTCTCTTATATATTGGAGCAATATGTTTGAGAACAGTTGGATTGAGAGGTGTTTTTATGTTGTCACTATGGCTTCTAGGAATTTCATTATTAGCAATCGCACGGTTGTAAAAACACCATGAATTTGTATCGGTTGGACACTTGGTATGACTAGGTTTTTCATCGGTCGATGTGCAGTGGTGAAGAGTAGCTAAGATAGAGTTTCTAACAGTGGGTGCATCTTTGTTGATACTACTAAATACAGCATTGTGGTAATACCTGGTAAGCTTTTTGATGGTTGAGTCCTTTAGACTGCCATGGGATTTTCCTCCAAGAGTGATTTTTTGAGCTTTGCACACTTTTACTTGGTTGCGGAGAGCATTGCCCAGTCTTTTAGAAACGTGATTTATACACTCCTCTTTTTTTAAAACATCTTCTCCATAGATGTTGAGGTCTTTTAAATGAGTGAACACCTTTGAATCTCCATCGCTCACTAATGTTATGTAGCGAAATTTGTAGCTTAGTGAGCGTTTCCAAAGAATTTCAGCGGCGGCGACTTCCATACCTGGAGAGGATCCTTCATAATTCTTATCGCAATCTATAGCATGGCCTGCATACCAAATGTCAAACTCTGGGCTTCCTCTCCCCAAATCATGTTCTGCTGAGGCACAGTTGCGACAAAATTTCGAGAGAACGCAATAGTCAATTACTAGTCCCGTATCTATATGAATAATAGAGCCTACTCCATAGTTTGACGTAAACCCCCTTTTGTGCCACGATCCATCGAAACTGACCGCTAAGTCTATGGCACTATTAGCTTCTAAGGCGCTGTTTTCTTTTTGACAATGTTCACGCACACGTGCTCGTGCTTTTGAAAGACTAGCAATACCGGCCATTTTTGTGGATTTGTTTACGCTTTTCATACACTTGCTATAATATCCCTTGCTCATAATGTTCATGTTCATTACTAAAGCAAACTGCTCTATAGCGGCATATCCCTTGCTTATAGTACTAAAAGCTTTAGCAACTCTTTTGTTTATGTCGTACTCAGTTTCGGATTCTATTTGCCTTGAACTAGACATGGACATTATGTTTCCGGGCACACAATCACTACATTCCACAGAAAGCTGAGCGTTAAACCCTACTCTATTTGTAATAGATAGCTTCAGGCTTGACCTAAAACAATCGGGGTATAACAAATTTGTCACCAAATTGCTCAGAACACTTTTGTCCACGAACAAATATTCAGGCGCAGCGTCTAAATCTTGTAGGCCTACCTGGATGTCACTGTCTACAAAGTCCTTTTTTCTGACGTTCGTGTACAAATCATCTATATTCATTGGTTCTGGTACATTAGGTTGAGTAGACATACTTGGTCCAGGTATTAGACTTATTTGCTCTATGTTAGGAATAGGCTCAGGCATATTTGGACTGCCTATTGAACCTAAGTTGTGCCACTTAGAATATCCCCACTCAGGATTTCATTTTTTGATTCTAGATTTTTGTCCAATTCCCATCTCTTTTGAATAGCTAACCTAGGTCTATCTTGTTTCACTTTTGTACTATTTTTCATTCGAGGCATTTTCCAGCTGAACTAGCCTAGTTTGGCTACTCTACAATACTTACTAACCAATACACGAAACCAACACTTACTAGAACGAATGAAACTAAATAAGCAATAAATAAAACTGAATAATCACTAAATGTTATTGCAATACACAGATCACTGTAATGTTGTTTATGAGAACTAATAACAAACTGTTTTGTAAATACAATCAGATGGTAGTATGAATCACTTGTTGATCTTGCAGAAGACACATCACAACTGTCTGCAGGCAGACTTGCAGAAATCATATCCCAAAGATTCTATTAGTATAAATAATTTACAAAAGAATTATAGAATACATACTATAAGTCATGTACTCACCATAAATGCATGTTATCTAATAAATTGGGAGTTGCCTTCGCGAGACACTAGAGGTAACGCTCAGAGTGGCAAAATTTAGCGGTGTAGTGCCGCACTAATTATTTTTTTATGAGTAGAAAAAAAAAAATGTTTTTGGTCATGTATTATACATCACCGTGTTCGTAAAAACACGGAGAATAAGAAAAAAATAAATTTATGCCGTGTTTTTGCCGTGAACTCCCCCCTTAATTGTAATTGGAATGGAAGGGCTGTGAAAATAAATAATGCAGTTTTAAATTAATTTGTCTTGAGTGTTTTTGAGTGAAATCTCATTACATTTTCATCCAAGCTGCCTTACCATTGTTTAAAAAAGACCTGTTATTGAAAACGTGGATTTTAACCAAATGGCAATATAGGGCAGAAACGTTTTTGTCGGATGCCTTTTAAATCATTAATGATATTCAAAAACATTTATGTAAAAATGAAGTTTGTCAAAACACATTAATGTAGCTAATTAATGAAAATTAAAAACGTATATAATAAATATTAAAATTAAAATACATAAATATATTTATTATATGGTTTTTAAATGGATTTGAGAAGTTTACGAACATAAAATTAGCGTAAAAATACCAAGCACAATATAAAATAAATTAAATATGGATGAATTTTCTTAGTACGACCATAATTTGTTAATGATCGAATATGACTAAAATGCACACCATTTGAAATGTTTGGCTTTAGCCAAGTAATTCATTCGCTGTTAATTTTATTCCCTAGTGGACAAATATAAACACTAAAATGATTATTTTACTTATGAAACATAATCAAATAGTGAGAATGATCACGTATTTTTATTGACTACAAAAAGTATCCTTAAATATCAAGTAATAAAGGGAACCCATGTTAAAAAAAAATATTAATGCTGATATAAAAAGACAGCTTCAAAGAAGTGAATTACTTTTATCACTCATCAAAAGTTATGATGCTTTATGAAAGTTATTTTGTAGAGCTGCATTTTCTACGTAGTAAAAACATTATGTCATATTAATACAAAGTGATATTTATTTAAAAGTTGAAAGCAAATGGTGATTAAATCCTAAAAAGGCTTCATTCCACAAAGGATCAACAACTATTTTGGGTCAAAATGTGTTTCATAGAGCGTGTATGCCAGTTTCAGTTTAAATCTATGCACATTTAAAATTTATAAAAATTATAATCCATCCTTTTGGACCAAAGAGCGCTCATTCACTATAATTTGTTATCACTTACTATATACAGTAGAGTCCCATTAATCCGACCTAATTGGGACCGAGCCCTATTCGGATTATGTGATTGTTCGGATTAGCCAGAATTACAGAAAAATACGGTTTTAAACTTGAGATGGGTCTATTTTGTTATAGAATTATCAACATTGTTTATTAAAACATGTTTTCTGACTGTTGCATTGTATTTCTTGACAAATAAACGTTGCGATGTTATTTTCGGGGCAAGCGAAAATATTCGCAACTTGCCAGATAGCCAGTCGAGCTGGGTTAAAAATGTCCAGGGTTCGAGAATTTCATACAACTATTATTTATTGTTAGGAGTTGAATCAGAGGGCCCTGCGGAAGAAATTGATACTTCCAAAATAACGTTGGGCTTACTTCATCACGTCAACTCCAATAAAATTTTGAAGAAGTAAAAAATAAAAAATAATCTTGCTCAGAAAAATAAAAATTTCTTGTTCTAGGAAAGTTTTGTTCAAGCGAGTTCGATTTTCGAAAACAACTGTATTGTTTATTAATATGTCGGTCAGTGAGGAATTACAAGTAAGCTGAGTAGTTTCCACTGATAACTTGGTATGGGAGTCGTATACAGTAATTATTGAGCCCGGGGTTGGAATAATTAATCGGTTAAATAATGATGGTGAGTAGAAGCTAAATACAAAATCAAAGCAAAATATGAATAGCAATGGCAAACAAAAGCAATATTCAAATAACACCAATAGCAAATATACAATCTTATAAATTAAAGATTAGCCATGCACCAATATCACAGTGCAACTACTATATACATAAAACAAGCACTAACCATTAACAAAAAATATTTCTACGGGATGCAAAAGCTAGATGAATTTATAATATAAAAATATACTAAGCTGTATTTATTCTGTAGGCAAGTGTATAGTTCCAAAATAAAATATCAAGTTTACTTTCTCAGGCATATAATTTTGGAAAATAAAAAAAACAAAGTAATCACTTATAACACACCATGCAGAATTACCCTACCATATGGAAGCTAAGGTAAAGGTAAATGATTTAAACCATGTGATAAGGCTACTAAACTAAATTACTATAAATATCAGGGCTCTATGAATATGAAAGAAAAATTGAACACTCACCCTATCTGCACAGTTCACCAGAAAAATAAACTAAAATATCGTTAAATAAATATTTTGAAGGAGGATATCGGGGTGAGGGTGTCAGGACGTTCGCAAAAATAAAAAGAAAGGGTTGCGAGTCCCGAAATAGATAAAGGAGAAAAAATAAAGATAATCACTTACAAAAATATAAATAATTAATAAAGTGAAAATTAGATTGAACTTCAATAAGAAAGAAAAATATTTCCGAGTAGATTAGAGATTCGCCAAGAAATGTGATAATAATCAGACAACAGAATGATGGTCGAGAAAACTTTACACCTAATATAAAAATTTACATCGATTGAACATAAGATTTAGTTTATGAGGACGGGGTCGGTGGGAAGAAAGTATTTATAAAAGGAAGTCGTGGGTATAGGATGCCAGTACTATCGCCGGAAAGAAAGCAGTGGTAAGGCGAGTCCCGACTGTTATAATTTTAGGTAGGAAAGTTCGTAAAGGAAACTCGGGATGAGGTGTCAGATCGATCGCCAGGAAAAGAAATGCGAGATCTGAAAAATTTAGAAAGGAAAATTTTAACACAATATTTAAAATTTAGTCGAAATGACAAAAAAATAATCTGAGTAACTTAATTGAAATTCTAAATATAAGTTAAATTGAAGAAAAGAATAACTTTAGTAATTCAAGTTGAAAAAGTAATTAAAGTTTCAGTAAATTGAGAAAGTCAAATATATTCTATTTAAATTTAATGATACCCTTAAATATCAAATAAATTATTAAGAGTATATTTAAAATCAAACAATTATCTTATCAAAATAAATCTATAACCATCAGACATTAATAATATATTTCAGATCGATTAATTTTCATAAATGATAAATAAAATATTAAATTCTGTTTCACATAAAAATTTGGAAGAATTGTTGATGGCGGAGATAAAACACTTTAGTAAGGAACAGGGTCGTTGTTCCTTACCTGGTGCTGGATATCGGCGGCGGGCGTCGAGTCGCGATGTAGTCGTTCAGCGAGCGGGGTCGGGGGAAGGGGTCGAAGTCGTGGTGAGCAGCGGTCGTCGGCGGTGTCGCGGTCACTGGCTGTCTCTGTGTCTTCAATCGGCCGTCATTATATAGGTTCGCGCGATCGCGGGGGTGGGGGAAGCCTTCTCCTCTCGCCGTGATCGGAGGGGAAGCAGCGATATCCGTGCGGGCACGGACCTGCCAGATAGCGTCTGACTCATCGTCAGTAAAATAATTATTTCGCTCCTTTTGATGATCATTATAAAAACTCAAGTCGTTATTCGTAATGTTAAAAAAATATCTGTTCTAATTTTACAATGTAACTAATGAATAAATTAAAATTTAAATTTAATTTTGTATGTTAAAAAAGTAACATGTTACACCCCATCTGTACTTCGGGAAACAAAAAAAGTTGAAAAAAATGTTAAATGTGGTATTTGTATATAGATAAACAAAAAAGGTTACCGTAGTTTAATCTCCTCTTGTACTCGTTTTGAAAGTTTCTGAAATGAAATTAAACAAAAGTAATACTCTTTTCGCACAACATAAAATGTTTTAATCAACAAATAAAATAAAATGATAACATATTCTGGTAAGAAAATATAACTAAAAACAAATTGCAATCTGCATAAACAAAAAAAAATTATTTAACAAAACTAAAATTTACACTAAAATATATTACGGGCACAGTCTTTCACAATACATATAATTGCTAGAAAACAAAATCAGATCTCGCTTTACTAATAAAAATAAACAAAAATCGAACTCGAAAATATAAAATCTCTAAGGGAAGGATATTAGACACGCCGGGTACAGGAGAGTGGCAGTCTTACAAGGAAGAATTTGGGATAGAAAGGTGATTTGTTGTAGGAATACTAGTCTACTAAAGCAACTCTTGGCGCCAAAACAATAAACACATCGGGCAACCAAGAAATCATACAATAAAACAGATTAGTCGAAAGAAAACTATGGGCACACTACGGGGCAACACAGGGATCTAGTGTGCCTCCAAGGAAGAGTACGCCTTCAGATCCTTCGTATGGGCTCGGCCTACGTCTTTTCCTTGGAGATCTCGAAGTTCGAATATATTCCATCCTATTTTTCTATATAGGATGTATGGTCCTTCAAACTTTGGTGCCAATTTTCCTGCTATATTCTCAGCCGCTGAGGAAAGTGTATGGCTGCGCCTCAAAACTTGTTGGCCTATTACAAAACTGTTATCTCTTCTTCTGAGATTATAGTAATGAGCTTGGCGAGTGTGTGCTTTTTCCATGTTTAGCTTACATTTTTCCCTTAATTTTAACATGAAGTTCATTCGAGATTCATGTAGATCGATTTCGCTAGGTTTAACAGCACCTTGAGTGGTATTCTCTAATACTTGGCCGTAGATACAGTTTGGAGTTTTAAGTTCTCTACCAAAATTGAGCATGGCCGGAGTAAATTTTGTTGATTCGCTACAACATGTATTTAACGCAAATCTAAATTCATTTAAATGTTGATCCCAACTACGATGATCATTTCGCACGTACTGAGAAATCATAGTTTTCAATACACGGTTCGTTCGCTCTGTTGGATTACTCTGCGGACTATAAGGTGCGGTTGTTTTGTGAATTATTCCCCAATCACTTGTAAGTTTTTGGAAGATTTTCGAGAGGTACTGCGTTCCGTTATCTGTCAGTACTTCTTCTGGAGCACCATATCGCATCAATATAAGGTCTTCGAACTTTTCTGCCACCTTCTTAGCAGTTGCTGATGGTAATGCTACAATTTCTACCCATTTGGTAAAGGTATCTTGGAACACCAGGATAAATCTGTTTCCTTTACGAGATCGAGGTAAGGGTCCCATCAGATCGCTGGTTACTGTGAACCAAGTTCCTTGGGGGCGTCTGAAATGCATTTTCCCCACCGGTTTACATTGTTCCACCTTGTATCTCTGGCAAGTGTCGCAATTTTTTACGTATTTTCGAATATCGTTTCTCCATCCAGGCCAAAAGTATCTGGCGCTGATTTTCTGGATCGTTTTGTTTACACCTAAATGGCCAGCTGTTGTGCTGTCATGATTTTCTCTCAGTACATCGGATTTTAGAGAATCTGGTACGCAAAGTTTCCAATTTGTTTTTGGGTCGGTAGATGATTTATCGATTTTTCGGTATAGTTTATTTCCTCGAATGGTGTAATCTGCATATTTATTCGGACTTGCAGATACCTTCCGAAGCATTTTCGAGTGCCAATCGGGCATAAGTTCGCCTGAAGCTGTTTCTAGCCTTGGTTCCTTGGTTTTGAGCGATAGTTGCCTCCGAGAGTTATTCGAACTGTCGTTGGCGGTGCTACAACCAACGGTTGAACCGACTACAGGATCACAGCTTGACGTGTCGATCGGATACCGGGAGAGTGCGTCTGCTACTCGGTTCAGGACTCCCCTGCGGTATTGGACTTCGAAGTCATGTTGCTGTAGTTCCAGCATCCAGCGAGCAAGTCTTCCAGATGGTTTCTCCAAACTCATCAACCACTTTAAAGCTTGATGGTCAGTTATCGCAATAAACTTGTACCCTTCGAGGTACGGACGAAATTTTTGAACGGCCCATACCAGAGCTAGGCATTCTTTCTCGGTTACGGAAAATTTCTTTTCATTCTCGTGTAAAAGTCGACTCGCATATGCAATAACCTTCTCCCGCTTGCCAATAGTTTGGGTAAGCGAAGCCCCTAAACCTTCATTGGAGGCATCCACGTGGACCGTAAAAGTTTCCTTGAAGTCAGGGCAGGCTAAGACCGGTGCGGTAGAAAGTTTTGCTTTAAGGGAATTGAATGCTCGTTCTTGAGAATCCGTCCATTCCCATCTATTCCCCTTTCTTAAGAGTTTCGTCAATGGCTTAGATATGTTTGCAAAGTTTTCGATAAATCGTCTGTACCAAGACGCAAGTCCCAAGAAACTCCGTACTTGTTTTACAGTTTTAGGTGCTGGAAAATCCACAATTGATTTAACCTTTTTTGGATCCGTCTGGATTCCTCTCTCGTTTATTACGTGGCCAAGGTATTTCAACTCCTTTTTACAAAAGTTACATTTTTCCATATTTGGTAATAATCCTGCATTTCTAAGGCGTTCGAACACTTCTTTGAGAAGTTTTAAATGTTCTTCGAAAGTTCGGGATACCAGCACCAAATCGTCTAAATAGGCAAAAGCGTAGGGCTCAAACTCAGGTCCTATCACTTGGTCTAGCAATCTCTGAAAGGTAGCCGGAGCAGAGTGTAAGCCAAATGGCATGACCTTGAATTGGAATAACCCTCTGCCGGGAACGGTGAAAGCCGTAATTGGTCTACTGTTAACTTCGAGAGGTACCTGCCAATAGCCATCCTTTAGGTCAATCGTGGATATATAGCAAGCATTTCTCAGTTTGTCGAGTATCGCACTTATTTGGGGAAGGGGATATGCATCCTTCTCGCTGACCGCATTAACTCGCCTTAAGTCGATGCAACACCTTACTTTTCCATTCGATTTCTTAACCAGCACTAGTGGAGAGCTCCAAGGACTAGATGATGGTTCAATGATGCCTGACTCCAGCATCTTGTCAACTTCTTTGTTAATGATCGCCTGCATTGCCGGGTTGCGATAATAATACCTCTGTTTTATGGGTGTATCAGTTTTAAGGCGAATTTTATGTTCCACTAATGTCGTGCGACCAATAAAACCATCGAACAAATTTAACTGATAATCAAGAAATTCTTTAAGTTTTTTACTTTCTCCTTCTGTTAGTGTCATAACGGCATCAGTATGAATAGTCTTTGAATTATCGCATCTAGTCACTGTTTCTGCAGTACTTTCATGAGGAGTGATATCGATCAGTTTTAAAGGCGTTATAACGTCCATACCCAAAATCATTGGCGTAGTTAAGCCTGGTAGAAACAGGGCGCGTACCTTAGTTCTAATATTGGCTATTTCACAGTCAAATTCGAAGGCCTGAGATATCTGGCTATTTGTGCTATCGGCCATATTAACATTAACATTTACGTTCTTAGGCCTAACGCCTAACTGTAATAGATGATGAGCTACTCTTTCCCCTATAATAGTCACCATCGATCCCGTATCAAGCAGTGCACAAAAGGTAGTTTCTTGAATCTTAATGGATACAAATGGTCTAGGATCGTTCGATTTAACTTCTGCACAGCTGCTTTTGTTAAATTCTTTTATTTGGTTGAGCCATTTGGGCCATTCGATTGAGGTGATTTGTTGCCCCAGAGTCCCGGGACACCTCTGACGCTCCGGGCTCCGGAAATGTTTCCCTGCCTGCAAGGGCACTGGACGGTTCGGATTCCTATTTTTTTACAGTTAAAACAGCGAATGGTTTTAGGGAGAGGACACTGGTGGTATTTATGCCCTTTAGTTTCGCAATTCCAACAAGTAGGAATGGTAGTCGTTGTATCTGTAGTAAGATGCCTTGGCTGAGTAGTGTTAGTCGGGACAGTTGTAGAGGGCTCGAACCTTCGTTTATCGGTAAAAGATTTGGGTTTATCGTGATACAGTTCTGGCTTATCTATCATCTGTACTGGGTATGACTTAAAAACTCTACGTTTTGTGTCGTATGCTGTCTCAGGTACCATGGATTGAGCCGGATTTGGAGGAGGTCGGTAACTATTCTTCTCTCGCAAATAACTTTCATAACCTTCGGCGAGATGAATTAATTCACTAATCGAGTGAAAACTTTCCCTTCTGATCGTTAATTTGTATTCAGGTCTCATGTTTGAATATAATCGGTTTAGTGTTTGGTTTACAGAGAAGCCACCACGTCGTCGAATTAGAGTCGTAAGGGCTACAATAAATTTTCGCATTGGCTCACTCTCGCCCTGAGTTCTTCTAGTTATTTCCTCATCCAAGTTACGTCGGTAATCTGGAGGAAGATACTGCTCTTCGAAGCTGATTATAAAGTCGTCATAGTTTGTCCAAAATGACTTATTATTTCGGTACCAGAAAAGAGCGTTTCCCTTAAAAAGTTCCGGTAATGCTTTTAGTAGCCGATCGGGAGGTATTTCATAAGATTCGGCCAGTTCATTGAGACGCTCAATGAAAGAGACTGGGTCTGCATCCCCATCGAATCTCAAATTCCATTTCCGAACTTGATTGCAGATATGAGAGATATCCGGATGTCTAAGTTCAGATGTAGGCCTGCTTGCCATGTTAGCGCCACTGTACAATCCAAAATTCGGGTCACAAGGCTCATCACCTGTGAGGGATCTTGCTGTCGGCATTCTCAACGGGTGAGGTGTTGTTATGTCTGGTGTGTTTGTTTGGGCTATGGAATTTACAGATTGTTCGTGGATTAAAAGGGCTAATCGTTCCTGTACTAGTCTAAAACTAGCTGTAGGAGGGAGGTTTAACATTTCTCGAATGCTAACTTCCTCATGTTGCATATGACCATCAACATGAGAGGCACTAATCGGTCCTGATGCTGAGGAAACTACATTGGTCGCGAGGTTTTGTCCGTATGACAATAATTCTGTTCTTAGTAGAAGAGGTTCAGGAGGTGTTTTTCCAGACCTAAGAAAAGTTACAAGTCGCTTTCGTAGTTCAGCCACATTACCATCCGGATTCAGATTAAATTTTTCTTAACTCTTCCTGTAGGTCGTTCTTTTGTAATTTATAAATCCAGCCCACACGAGGATCATTCTCCGAAGGGGAAGGAAGCATAATTTGGGGATTGGGAATAGTTGTAGGAGGGATTGGTAGGCCCATTGTAGTAGCGGTAGTAATAGTAGTAGTGGGTGGTGGTAATAGTAGCAGTAGTAGTGGTAGTAATCGGTGCGACTGTAGGAGGACAAATTTTTTAGTAATGTACCAACAGAAGCCTGCGGTGTCGTAATCCGAGTTGAAGTCGTGGTAGTTGTAGTTGTTTTTTCGTTTGTTTGTGTCCCCCTTGTCCATCATTTCCGTTTACATACATAAAGAATAAAATTTGGTAAGGGCGGAGAAAGAGGTTCAATAAGTACATCATTATTGTACGTATAAAATTTTCTTAAACAAAAAGTTATTTATTTTAAAACTTTAACAATTTTTAGTCGTAAATTGTAAAGTATATTTACAAAAAAGTGTAAAGTAAATCGTAAAGTTCGTAAATTAATGTATATTACAGTCCCTGTTCGGGCGCCACTTTCCGATGTTATTTTCGGGGCAAGCGAAAATATTCGCAACTTGCCAGATAGCCAGTCGAGCTGGGTTAGAAAAATTCCAGGGTTCGAGAATTTCATATAACTATTATTTATTGTTAGGAGTCGAATCAGAGGGCCCTGCGGAAGAAATTGATACTTCCAAAATAACGTTGGGCTTACTTCATCACGTCAACTCCAATAAAATTTTGAAGACGTAAAAAAATAAAAAAATAATCTTGTTCAGAAAAATAAAATTTTCTTGTTCTAGGAAAGTTATTGTTCAAGCGAGTTCGATTTTCGAAAACAACTGTAATTGTTTTATTAATACGTCGGTCAGTGAGGAATTACAAGTAAGCTGAGTAGTCTCCACTGATAACTTGGTCGGGGAGTCGTATACAGTAACTATTGTAAGAGCCCGGGGTTGGAATAATTAATCGGTTAAATAATGATGGTTAGTAGAAGCAAAATACAAAATCAAAAGCAAAATATGAATAGCAATGGCAAACAAAAGCAATATTCAAATAACACCCAATAGCAAATATACAATCTTATAAATTAAAGATTTAGCCATGCACCAATATCACAGTGCAACTACTATATACATAAAGCAAGCACTAACCATTAACAAAAAATATTTCTACGGATGCAAAAGCTAGGTGAATTTATAATATAAAAATAGACTAAAACTGTATTTTTTTTCTTTAGGCAAGTGTATAGCTCCAAAAATAAAATATCGAGTTTACTTTCTCAGGCATATAGTTTTGGAAAATAAAAACAAAATAATCACTTATAACACACCATGCATAATTACCCTACCATATGCAGGCTAAGATAAAGGTAAATTATTTGAACCATTACAATAATGCTACTAAGCTAAATTATTATAAATATCAGGGCTCTATGAATATCAAAGAAAAATTCAACACTTACCCTATCTGTACAGTTCACCAGAAAAATAAGCTAAAATATCGTTAAATAAATATTTTGAAGGAGGTTATCGGGTTGAAGGTGTCAGGACGTTCGCAAAAATAAAAAGAAAGGGTTTGCGAGTCCCAAAATATATAAAGGAGAAAAATAAAGATAATCACTTACAAAAATATAAATAATTAATAAAATGAAAGTTAGATTGAATTTCAATAAGAAAGAAAAATATTTCCGAATAGATTAGAGATTCGCCAACAAATGTGATAATAGCCAGACAACAGAATGATGGTCGAGAAAACTTTATACGTAATATAAAAATTTACATCGATTGAACATAAGATTTAGTTTATAAGGAAGGGGTCGGTGGGAAGAAAGTATTTGTAAAAGGAAGTCGAGGGTATAGGGTGCCAGTACAATCGCCGGAAAGAAAGCAGTGGTAAGGCGAGTCCCGACTGTTATATTTTTTCCGGGTAGGAGATAATTGGTAGGAAAGTTCGTATAGGAAAACTCGGGATGAGGTGTCAGATCGATCGCCAGGAAAAGAAATGCGAGATCTGAAAAATTTAGAAAGGAAAAATTTTAAACACAGTAATTAAAAATTTAGTTGAAATGACAAAAAAATAATCTGAGTAACTTAATTGAAATTCTAAAATATAAGTTAAATTGAAGAAAAGAATAACTTTAGTAATTCAAGTTGAAAAAGTAATTAAAGTTTCAGTAAATTGAGAAAGTCAAATATATTCTATTTAAATTTAATGATACCCTTAAATATCAAATAAATTATTAAGAGTATATTTAAAATCAAACAATTATCTTATCAAAATAAATCTATAAACCATCAGACATTAATAATATATTTCAGATCGATTAATTTTCATAAATGACAAATAAAATATTAAATTCTGTTTCACATAAAAATTTGGGAAGAATTGTTGATGGCGGAGATAAACACTTTAGTAAGGAACAGGGTCGTTGTTCCTTACCTGGTGCTGGATATCGGCGGCGGGCGTCGAGTCGCGATGTACAGTCGTTCAGCGAGCGGGGTCGGGGGAAGGGGTCGAAGTAGTCGTGGTGAGCAGCCGGTCGTCGGCGGTGTCGCGGTCACTGACTGTCTCTCTCTGTCTTCAATCGGCCGTCATTATATAGGTTCGCGCGATCGCGGGGGTGGGGGAAGCCTTCTCCTCTCGCCGTGATCGGAGGGGAAGCAGCGATATCCGTGCGGGCACGGACCTGCCAGATAGCGTCTGACTCATCGTCAGTAAAATAATTATTTCGCTCCTTTTGATGATCATTATAAAAACTCAAGTCGTTATTCGTAATGTTAAAAAAAAATATCTGTTCTAATTTTACAATGTAACTAATGAATAAATTAAAATTTAAATTTAATTTTGTATGTTAAAAAAGTAACATGTTACAACGTGTTTGCGAATACTAAGCACATTTACCGTATTTAGTGTGACAGTTCTATTGTTAAGCAATGTGAGCGTACTGGATATTGTACGGGTCCACGCGTTCAATAGTCGTACGAAACTACGCGTCATCCAATAGACTCTTCAATGCGACAGTAGACAATAAACTGAATTTATGTTTTTTAACAATTAATATTGTACTTAATAATAATATCAGTACTGTACGATATTATTGAAATTATTATTGAAATCAAACAAACCAATTTTGTTTGATTTCACTTCTTAATACAGTAATTTAACTCATACTTAACCTATAAGTTTTCAATTTGGGTACTGTATTTAACTTCATTATTTTATGTACTGTACCGTACACAATTTGTCTTAATAAAATATTGTATGTCTATTTAATTAAAGTTTTCTTTGTTTATGTACGAAATGATGCACCCATTTTTCATTTTTTTATGTAAATTAGTTCCTATAACTGTTCATTATCGTTATAAATAATTCCTCCTGGACCTGTTCGTGATTAACCGACGTTCGGATTACACGTGTTCGGATTAGCGGGACTCCACGAATACTCTTATCAGATTTTATGATTTAAACATTTTATTTCAAGTTAGTTGGAATGTGTTACCAGTATTACTGTAAGAATAGTTTTTTCTTGTAGATTCACCATTTTTTATCCAATCCAAAATCATAACATTTGTTTCATATAGTTTCCTTTACACTTTTTACAACATTCATCACACTTATAGGGAAATGGTGTAGAAAATGCTTTTGGCTTTGAGCTCCATCACCTTTGGTCCAACTAGCCGCAAGGACGAGTTTGAACTTCGCTTACACTTAGAACGCTATGCGTAATGTCATAGAGATCGGAGGATAATTTATTGAGAGCTTTTCCTAGTAATAATAAACAGCTATTTGTTTTCATAAAGCAAATTTAATTATTTAGTAATTTGTATTTAAATACAATAACATTTATATAAATTACATTCATACTGAAGGCCATTATAACATTTAGGTATGTCATGAACTGAATTGTGTGAAAATAGTTTACTTACAAACCATATAACTAATATGTAAAAATAACATCTGATATATAATTAATTTTCACGTCTGAGTGATTTCAAAAATTACATAAATCATTAATGTTTTAATCAAAATGGTGTTACTTGCAATAGAAATCTCCTTTTATGTATATAATTTTTATATTCGTGTGGAAAACAACATTGTGTTGTCCTGCATGAAACACATTGAAATAAAATACTCTTAAAAGATATTAATTATTAATTTAAAATAAAAAAAAATTTTGGATTACTACCTAAACAGTCTTGTATTTTCTGTCAAAGTGGGATCTAAATAACGTTTAATATGGCAACAAAAGTGGTTTTTGCCACATTTTAACCAATCTATTATTATATCGTTCTATACTTCAAGATGATTTTACTATAAAACTGTCATACCAATGTATTTATCACTTGGATAATATTTGAAGCTTTATAATACCGCTGTATAATCGCAAAGTGGATATTTTCAGTAAGAAAGAAGTCGATCGTCACCCGCGCTAGATTTATCGGAGGCCAAATAGTATATCAAAAGAATAAAAATATGTAATGATAATATTGTTAGATAATATTTTTTTAGCTTGGCACAAAAGCAAACGTAAGAAACATAAATAATTGTTGAATCGCCATCGGATAACCAAACACAGTAGCTTTAACTCTATATTACTATTTATGTATCTGATGTCGATTTTAATTGTATCAAGGCAGAAAATATATAATCTCACAAAAATATCGTGTAAAATTTTTAACTGTTGATAACATTGTATCTATAAGCACCAAAACAGAGTAGCTGACCATCCTTTTCATACTTTCCAAAACAATTTTCTATCGCCTTCAAAAAAACCAGACTTGTGCCTATATAGTTGAACTCATTCTTGAAAAAGGGCAGCATATTAAATAATGATTTGAAAAAATTTTGGTTCCAAAACAATTACGAATAATTTTTAAAAGACTGACAGAACGATAGCGATTTAAAGCATTCGGCTTAACGACGTTTCCCGCACGCATCTGTCCGAGAGGGTTTAGAAAGACACATCGATGGATTAAGAGATAATCACGGTGTTAACACCGATAAGACATGAAACCAGATCTAATCATAACGGAATAGCTGTTAATACACACTTTA
Source organism: Homalodisca vitripennis (assembly GCF_021130785.1). Taxonomy (NCBI): domain Eukaryota; kingdom Metazoa; phylum Arthropoda; class Insecta; order Hemiptera; family Cicadellidae; genus Homalodisca; species Homalodisca vitripennis. The sequence continues at coordinate 38,470,728 of NC_060214.1, forward strand.
AATCTATTTTATAATTACTAATCTTTACTATTATTACTTTTACTTTCGTTGACGTTCTTAATAACAAGAGTTGTATCCTATACTTTCTGTACCTTTAAAATACTCTAAGTATCTACTACATTTTTAACTAGAACATACTCGCTGCTCCGTCCGCCATTTATAAGCGAAATTCTGTAAATTTTATAGATGAGCTCCCATGATTTAAATAACATTTAATGTATTTTACACCTCTTTAGAGGTTCTTAAAAGTTCATAGCGTTCTTAGTAAAAGAACTTGTTATGATAGGCTCATATGATATTTTAAAATGTAATGATTCCTATATTATTTATTATCCATTGCCCATTTTTTGGCCTTTATTACCCATTTTCAATGTGAATGATAAACAGGACATGTCAAGCAAAATTGTGAGAAATTCTTATTTCAGGGTCTCCACTTTTAATTCAATATTTATAACGAAAAATTGGAGTTATATGTATATTTATATACAAAATTTGAGAAAACTGCACCGTTTTAAATCTAACCTCTTTTCAAAATTTTATATAGTTTTATATGTATTGAAAATTAAAAACATAAATCAACATCAATGAAACTTAAGTTATGCCATTTGTCATTCATATGTAAAAATGTAACATACTATAACATACTATTTCCCCCGTCCAGTCTAGGAATTATATCAGTATTTTTATACCTAAGCAGTATCGTAAGACTCATAAGTAAGAATTGGATGATATGTCACCTCGACGAAGATCTATTTAAAAAGTACTATTTCAGGTGAATAAAACTTGTTGAATGTTGTTATGACTCTTTACTTAAGTATTATAGCCAGAATTAAGTTTATACACCTTCAGGATTTTGTAAATAAAATAGACGTTTTGAAAAAGAAATATCACAAAAATTGTAATTATATATTTAATAATGAGTATTATACGGTAAAAGTAAGTATAAAATACAAAGAGCGTTGAAAGAGATATGCGGTGAAAATTTTTAAGAAATACCTTAAAAAACCTTTAAAAAAGGTGTATCCAAAATATTTTCCCCAATGTTTTCCTCTTTAAAAGTTTTTCGGAAATCAAACAAAAATAAAATATATTAATTCGGTAAACCGCAGCAATTCCAGGCCCATAAAGCTCTTCTCCTTCTTCTTCAAGGTCTTCCTTCTTATTTTTTGCTTCTACTCTTGGTCAACTCCTCAGCTATTTTATCGGCTTTTATTTTCCCCCATTTGGTCAGGCGCTTTTAATACAAGTATACAGTCGCACCAGCCTCAACAAAGAGTTCCTTTACCCTACCTGAGTAACCAGCGACGCAAGTTACTATAGAATATAAAACACCTATTTTGAGTTTTTAGAATGTACCAAAAACTCTTTTGGTGTCCATAACCATGGACAATTAGTAAAAGAATCATTTGAACTGAATCTCTTCTTGTAGGTATGTCTGGAGCAGAGTCTTGTTTTTAAAAATCGCTGTGATAGGTTTGATTTTTTAAAATAGCAGCCAAAGTGAGTGATCGATATAGATGACATAAAAGATATTGGAATAAAAAAATGTTTCTAATTTTATACTAGTTTAAGAATCGACAATGTAAAAATATAAAATGTGCCATATAACGTTGTAAAATTTATTTTGTAGCTTATTAAACTTATATATGTATGTATATATATATATATATATATATATATATATATATAATATATATATATATATATATATATACATATATATATATGTTTTAGCAAAATATCATCAATAATAAATATCAAATGAAAAAAACAAGTTTTTGGTAAAACTGACGTCACATTCCCCTTAAAATATATAACATTTAAAACGTAAACTTTTTTTAAATAATGAAGAACAAAAATTTTGCAAACTTTTTAGGTAAATAAGATTTAGAAATTTAGAAGGAACAAAATTTCATAATATAGAAGAACTAAAATACTTTATGATTGGCATCTCCCATAATAATATGACACAAAATTTTTATAAAGTTGTAAAACTTGTTAAAGTTTAACACTGTTGTTATGGGGTATAACTCATATTCATTTCACAGTGAAAATCGCTCTCGGTTCCTAGACTGACGAGGCCGGTTTACTTCAGCAGGTTCTCTAATGCAAATAAGAATACCTCATAGCTTGTAACTGTGATGACGTCATGCCCAGATGTTACCACAAGCTTATCCCCGTGATCATTGTATGGTGGCGCGGCAATACTGTAGTAAATCAGCCCTAAAAGCTCGACATTACAATGATCCCTAATGGTTGCCGTGACATTACCTCCCTTCACACTGCCATTAATGGTGAATAGTTTCCGGCTGAACTTCGCTCCCTCCACTGTTTTTTTTGTAATTATCTTTTGTACACGTTTGCAATTATCGTTACAAATGTTAAGACTTTCGTCTGAACTTTTGGTTTTTTCATCTAACACGATACCACTAATTTAAGTAATGCTCCAGTTTAAGTTTAATTATTTTTATTTCAAATTAAACAATTTATGGTGTTAACATTAAATTGTAATTTAAGATGTACTACAACTAAACATTATTATTAGTGATGTTTTAAATTGGTTTACTATTGACGAAGCATATTAGTGGAGGGGCTGGTAATATTTTTCGGTCTGCCTGCCCCTACGCACGATATCCAAGTGAAACATAACCTGTAGACTATAAATACAACATAGAGTTTAATTATGAGTCTCCATATCACTCCTGGGGCTGAGTGTAAGTGAACATTTCTACGTTAGTCTTTCTAAGTGATCATCACGATGACATATACAAACGAGAAATTCGAGCCTTCACCGAATATATATATATATATATATATATATATATATATATATATATATACACACATAAAACCTCAAGAAATATTAATAGTATTCATAAGTTATAAGGATGAGATTGCAGGAAATGTTACTATTATTTACCAAAATTGCAATACCTGCGAATGGGGTAAAGGAGTAGGGTTCATAGCAGCCAAATAGAGTTATGGAAAGTTATAAGTTTGACTAGTTAAAATTCTCCTGAAGCCTTTATTTAGGAAAGTTGGAGATCAGTGTAGAAGAGACGCTTATTAAATAGACAGCTGGATAAATGGTTGCTCATTTTCTTAAACATTAAAATTTTGGAAAAAAATTGAGGAATTTTAAGGAAGTAATTCAAAGAAATGAATAAGATATAAAAAAAAAAATTAAGTCACCTTCATATGTATTTTCGTAAGGTTTAGTAAAAAAGAGTTTCAAAAATGTACAGTTTCTTAGTTCATAAGGGGTTTTATTAATTCGTGTATTTATCACCACATAAGTCTAGAAAATGATCTCAAGTAAATATACAATGGATGTTTTAATACAAGGGATATATTCTATTGGTTCACACTTGAAGAGCTTAGTTCAATATTTTACGTACCTCTTTCGTTTGTACCTGCATATATTTTGCCTTAACTTGTAATATACTCGTATTATTCCTATAAAAGTTATATTATGATTCTAGAGCAAAATGAGGTCATGTAGATTACATGGAGATCAACATTTTTTTCATATACTTTTGCAAGAGTAGAAAACGTTCTATATTTTTGAAAATTTCTTTACAAGTTTTAAGTACATAATAATATTTGAAACTACTGATACCATGTACTCTCATTCAAATAAAATTATACCTTGTAAATATGACCATTGAATATTTGTGGATAAGTTTAATGTTGTTATGATTGTACATCTACATTTAGTTCTGGGATAGAAAATGACAATTGTACGAAACAAGAGGAAGTTGACGGACAGTATATGGAAGTTCCAGGGAGGGGGCCCGAAATACTTAAATCTGGGGCGAAGCCTATTCCAAGTTTTTCTTTATGGTGTCTTATGCAAGAAGAGAGTATCTGCATTAAATAAATCTGTTTTAAGTTTTTCCGGGCTTTTTATGTAGGACGAGGTTTTTCAGTTAAGAGAAAGTTAATTGAATATGTAAATATTTCCAAGAAGAGTTGAGACTTTGTCAAGTTTGGTCAAATCTACAAGATCAGATAAAGTTTTTAAAGAATTTGATAATATCTTTGAGTGAAAATTAATAAAACTTTTTTGAAAATTATTTACCATAATTTTATATTCTTTATTTCAGCTTATTTATTTAGAGAAAGTAATAATTGTAGCAATAAATAAAGGCTAAACAAGTTTAAATTAATACTGATTATGATTGACATTTTTCGCGCAGTGCAGATTATAAAAATTCTTAAAAGTTATTATAAATTAAAAATTGCTTGTGTTATATAATTTTAGAATTGGTTACAAAACAAAATTAATGCAATTTTGAATAATTGGCTATTTGAAATGATATTGAAAGAAATTAATAAGAGAGCTTTAAACTTATTTTATAATTAGAATTTCTTCAAAATTCAATTCAAAGATTGAAAATTCTCGGCACTTATAAAAAGTTTTCCTATAGTATAGTAATTTTAAATAAATTATTACTGATTTTATCACTCAAATAACCAACTATTTTACATTTAAGTGTAAAATACGTTATTATTTTCAATGGTTGATTAAATCTCTAAGGTCTGTGATGGAGAAAATAATAATCACTATTTAAATGTTAATGTAACTTTAATATTAAAAATTTAAGTCTAAAGTAAATTTTCATGCGGTTATAATCCAGTATAATTGGGCAACTACTAGCCAGTGTTCGTAGAAATTCAGCATAAGATGAGAAGGCGAAGTTAAGGGTCACTAAGTTTGAAGGTGAGCTCTAATCATCATTCACCTCCTTCTCATCAGAGCAGTCCACCTGTTGCACACTTCAGAAAGTGGCTTTTAGTAAAAACTTCTACTTTACTTAGGCAAATCTACGTGAGATGTATCAAAGGTTATAGCACGCACACCACGTGATTATTGAGATATCCTGAATACAGACAAACAGACAGACAGATGAAAATAAAATATGACATCTCTTTGGTAGACAATACACAAATTGTACCATCCGAATGAGTGATAGGCATGAAGCTTAACTAACATTAGGATGTGGTCTATTGTAGCACATATTCTTGTCAAGTAAAAGTAATGTTTATAAACATTTTAAACTCTATATATAGAGTATTGATAAAGATATCTATCCAAATGAAACATTCACATGTTTTTTTTATTAAGTTGGGTTTCAAAAGTAGTGATTACATAATATATATCACCAAGTTATGGTATTGTATGTATTGGAATAGCTCAGCGAATGTGTAAAATTGTACCGTTATTTAGTTGTATTTGATATAAAACCTATTTTCGCAACCCTGTTACTCTTAACTGGTTTATATACATTACATCCGATGTTCTTGGAATTAAATTCTTGGTGGATTAATAACGTAATTGGCACGCGTATTAATTTTTCTCTCTTGAATTTTGTAGCTGCCGTTCCAGCTGCAGGGCAACACTCAGAGCGCCTTTTCCGCGAGTTTAATTTCGAGTGTCTTAGTTTAATTTTAACTATGAGTATAACTTCGAGTGTTTCCTGCATTCATGTTTTAGACTTCTATGTCTACTAATGTCTACATGTCTACTAATCTTAACTTTTTTCCGATCACAGCTGCAATGTCGAGCCAAGGTGGTGACGGCTGTGCTTGTGACTCAGAATCAACGTGAATGGAAGTCGATTTTAAAATTGTAATAATTATTAAGTTCGTATGCAAAATTCTCATACAACATTGGAACCATTAGGCCCACCCCATGATATCATTTACTTCATTAACTCTCTATTTTGGCAACAACGTGGCAATATATTATTTTGTTTTTCACATCTAGATGCGCTGCTTTTATATTTATTTGCCACTATTAAACGTATAGGTAAACTTTTCAAATAGATTATTCATTTTACGACCTCAGCGGGATCTAATCCGATGTATTTCGTCCATTCGGTACAAAATGTTACATGATTCTACTCAGTTTGGTGATAAATTTTTATATACAATAATAAACCTTTTTAACAATTTTTGAAAAGTGTTAACAGTTATATTATTGTATATATATATATATACTGTATTTATCAAACACTTTTCGAGGCTACATCTCTAATATGATAAATTTCATATTTTCTCATTGCAATCGTGTTACTCATAAGAATATGCAAATGTTCTGTAACACTCAGCTACATTCTCTGAATTGTCTTGCACCACAATCGAAATCGCTGTTGTCCATATAGAAAAAAAAGGTTCATGTAAAATTTAAATCCTAAATGTCACATTGTTATAGGCATATCGAGCGGACAGAAAGACAGACGGACATATATGAAATGTTTACAATTCCTCAAGTGATAGTTGTTGATAGGCTGCGCTGACAATCAATCAATTACAACTCAGATATGAATTTATTATCACATTCGAAGCAATGTTATCACTGACTGATGGCGAAATAGATGATGGCGTCATTAAAACGGTCAACTCATCACCACCGATGATATTATTGAGACATCAACTGATCTGTAAGTAAATCCGATTATAGGAGCAGAGTGTAACTGAATAATAATAAATAAAACCATCACTGTGTAATTTGTCTTGGAATCTCTTCTATTAGCATATATTCTAGGTACATCATTTGAGTTTTGTTGCGAAACCACCTCTCTATTACCTCTAAGTTGAAGTTGGAATCGCAAAAATCGGTCCATTGGGAGTCTCTTTCCGGTTTAGGATTTTGGCTTTCATTGTGATCGAATTGAGGCCTGGCATGAAGTTAAGCTTGTTTTATGGTATTTCATGGTCATCATATATTTCATACCTGGAATCAACGTCCATCTGAAAAGATCCAATATAACTGTGAGGAGTTTGCTTTGAGCTTTCTCGTCACCGATTATTTCCAGGAGTCAATGTGTGACATTAAGGAGTCTGTGACAGCGTCATATTTCAGACGCTGCACTAAGCGGAATGCGTCTTATTAAAAGGCTAACTTATATTTAAGACAACCTAATTTGTCTTAGTATATTAAGCCAAGAATATTACAGAAAAAAATAAAAATATAATATCCAAGCCTGTAAAAGAAATTATTTTTTTAAAGGCCCTTCACTGGTTGTCGGTCTGTGCGAACATCTTATTAAAAGGAATGAGGAGATAAAGTGCAAGGTATATAATGATAAGGGACTTATAAAACGGACTAAGGTCACATACAGGATTTGAATATCTAATCAGATCTAATAATAGCACTGAAAAATTTGATTAGGTACATTGGTTCCAAGGAATATAAATTTGTATAAATTCACGTAAGATGTGTCCTTGAATATTCATATTCATTTCCTCATGCCGATTTTGGTATGTATATACTATTTTATTCGAATAAATATTATTGTACGCACCATAAGTAAATGTTATAGGACTTAACAAAGCTAGGAGTCACTCACTCTTTGTAAATTACATATAATTAAATTAATCGGCATTGTAACTGTCGAACGTTGAATATACTAATTTCTAAGTCATACGTTTCCAGTGTACTCTGGTACGCAGTTACTATTATGGTTCTTTAGTCTCTCAGAACAGGAATAAAACTCGGGCTTAGAATAATTAGGAGAACAAAGATAATAACACTTTAAAACATTATCTTTGGTGTGCGGGTGTTTTTCGATATTCGATCAATATAAAATCCGTTATTCGAACAATAATTAACTTATCAGAATAATGCACATATTAATTAGGTGTCAGACACTGGAATCAATATATGCAGCTTGATAAACAGTTCATACTTTTATCAACTACGATATTTTGACCAACTTCTATCTTTATTTAATTTATTGAGATGATCCTAATCAGTTGAGAATTTTCAATAAACTCGATAAAATCATGGCAAACCATCGGTAATTTAAAAGTTAAATAAACAAACAATAATCTAAGCCCAGTGATATTGAAATCAATGATAATTAGTAGCAAATGGTAATATTGACATAAAGCGATAAAGCTGTCATTAAACTCGTCAACATGTAGCGAGGTTGCCTCAACTGTATTGACAACCCCAGTCAGATAATCTTACTTCAATTAATAAAGGTAATTATCAATAGAATGAATCTGAATATTAATAAAAGTTATTGAAGTCGTTTAACACTGGCTTTTTCAAGAGTATAATTGTATTGTCGTTCATTTAATAACTAATTAAATATTAAGCATATTTTGAAATAAATAGTCTAAAGTGTAAAAATATTAATCTTAATATTCAATGTAAAAATAAATGTTGTGTTTGCAATATTTACTTTCTTAGAATACATTTTGGCAAACAGTTTTATTGATTTCCACGACCACCCGAAGTTCTTATACTTAAGTAGGAATACACAATTATTAAGATCAAGATGTAACAGGTATTTTTTTAAAACATTTACTATCTAATGTTGCATTTATTTCGAACCTTAAGGTGATTAAAAGTACATTTAGTTGAAACTGGTAAATAAGTCAGTTAGAGCTACAAAGGAAAAGGCTGTCGGTTATTTGGCAGAACATGTTTTACTCAGAAGTTTATAACTATGACTTTGTTATTGAGATATAATTTAACCTCCTGTGATTATTTCAGAAGGAGACATAAATGGCAGTATAGAATAAAACAAAAACGTTTTCCTTTACATTGTGATGGAGTTAGTAAGAAAATGATAATACTTAATTTTTGTACTTTAAGCTAAATCTTTGCATGGAAACTTCAAAATAAGTTTAAAACACTGAAAGATTATGTCAACTCAAGACGTAACAAAGGTGATAATTTCGGATATCTTAAAATATATAGCTAAGAGTCCAGGTTATTTTTCAATAACACTTTTCAGGAATGCTTATAAGCGATACATAGCTGAGAGGTATATTTGAGGGTTTAATAACGTAGGATATAAATCATGTGCTTTCAAAAAATTTATCATAGTCCACAAATTGATAGGTCTCAAACTTTTAACAAAGAAAGCCTTCCAATAAAAGTGAATTTTTTGGTAATATTTTATATTCTAATATTTTCTATTACATAACACCTGATTGTAAATTACTTTTAATAACATCGTGTATGTAATACGTGTACTTATAACACTTAATTTATAAATATTTTATAAAAAAAACTTCATAGTAAAATAAGCAATAAAAAAGATAACCCATATATGCCCATCGGGTCATTAACGACCCAACTGCCAAATTTATTTTTATTTTACATCGACAATGATACATTTTTAATAAAGTATGGTAATTGTGTCCCTACACTTGATATTAGATGGAATCACTGATGATAATTTCCTAAAACCTATTTTGACAGTTGGGATTACTTTATATTTTAGGTTATGTCACTGCTGCTTGTGTAGCTACATGACAGAGCCTTGCGAATATGTCAGCACATATATTACAGTTTAGTATTCTAAAACTAACTATGCATATACATACTGTCCATAAGATGTATTTTATATACATATACTTGTATTTTATGATACTAGGCTTATAGACCCTACCTAGGTTGTGAAATATTGAGTGGGTCGTTTTCGACCCATTGGGCACATGAGACATCAAGTATACATATTTACATTCCTTACATAAATTTTGGGTAGGACTATACTATACCAAGATCTGCTAAGATATAATAGTATAATGTAAACAGTTCATCAGAAACAAACTAGTAAGGTTTGGATTCAAGACCTAGGTACTAGTAACTAAGCTAGGCTACTGTATTCATGCTGATATATATCTCGGCAGAGATTAGCGCTATGACACGACTGTAGGACTAGGAGGGAGCGTAGTCATGAAACTTGTAATTGTGATTAGGAAATGCTATCCAGATACACCATTTTCAATTTATTGTAACAATTTTTTCACATCTCCAGCTTTACTAAGAAAGCTCAAAAAGTCTAGAATTTCGGATACTGGGACTATTAGAGTTGACAGGAGAGATAATGCCCCACTTCTTGACAAAAAATTTCTAGATAGAAAGCCAAGGGGTACTTATGACTCGTGTGTAGACAAAGAAAAGAAAATGTGTGACAACGCTATTGTAATACTAATGTCAACAGTGTACGGAGTCGCTCCTTTGAAAGTCGCACAGCGCTGCTCAAGGAGTGAACACAAGAAGATCGACATTCCACAGCCTAATGTCATCCATTATAACAAGTATATGGGTGGCGTAGATCAGTTGGACGCGAATGTTGCATCATATCAGATCGGAATGATAGGCAAAAAGTAGTATATGCCCATAATCATGTGTCTTTTGACGTAGTGCTAAATAATTCATTTCTTTTGGCTAGAAGTTACAATAGCAAATACGGTACCAATATTGACTTGTTGCATTTTCGACGCTCTGTGGCCACAACTCTACTGATGCAATACGGGGAAGCGAAAAGCACTCCTGGCCCCAAAAGATTCGTAGTGCCAAGGCACGTGTCAGACTTTGTACGTCTGAAAAACAATGAGCACATAATCCTTACTCAGCAGAGCCACAGAAGGTGCCATGTGTGCAAGAATAATACAACAACAGCTTGCAAAAAACGTAGAGTTCCACTTCATGACAAGTGCTTTCAAGAGTTTCACTCCTAAGGAAAACAAGAAAAGTGTCAAAGTCCTATATAGTAATGAATAAATTGTATTCAAAAATACTTATTGCAGTATGATAGTATTTTTTAAAGAAGCAGGAGGTGTATTTTAAATGTAAGAACTATGCCGTAGCTTTTAAAAAACTATGGTATTGTCACATTAAAAAATATTCAAATGCATTGTTTTTACTTATTTGACATCCAAAGTGTCCATCGGGTCGAAAAAGACCCATGCAAAAAAATTTATGTAAGGAGTTTAAAAAAATTAAAAAAGTTAGTTTATTTGTTCATTGGTATATATATAAATAATAATATATTAAATTGGTACATTTCTGAGGGAAACAAAAGTTCTGGGCATATTTGCGTTTTAATACATTCAATAATTAAATTAACAAGTCCATTAATTATAAATTTATTTTTGTAAAATGTTTACTCTATTTACAAATAAAGTGTAGAGAGTGGTACTGTGAAACAATTACCTGTTGAAATATTTGTGATTCTTAATGGTTAAAGTTTCCTGATGTTGATTATTTTGTCAAACTTTGATCTTTAGATGGAGTTTGTTCGTGGTTTGTCTGGGGTCTTTCTGTATATTGGCTTACCAACTTAGATTGGATAATGTTTTCATTCTCTGACGCATTACTTTAGGTGTGCTTCGAATGTATTGAATGTTTAGAGAAGAAATTGACACATGCCGCTGTATTGTTGAAATTCACAGACAAAAATCTAGAAACAATTTAGCTAATATTTCCAGAATCTCAAATTGAACAATGTGACATCTAACATAATACAATAACATTTAAAAAAATCACATGAACAGTAATGAAAATATAATCACAATTAAATCCATGACAATGTTAATTGTCATCAAATGAAGCTCTATATATTAGCTTTTATGAAACATTTATGGAGAGTAGTAACATCTTAGTAACATATTAATTACTTAAGATATGAGACTCCATTTAAGAAAATATTGTCCACGTACAGGCACTTTGATTCAAGCACATAGGAAAAATATAATATTTGTATAATTTTTAATATGAACGACAGTGAAACCGCGATGATCTAGATTTGCGTAAAGCTTCAAGCTGTATAATAACAACTGTGGATAACAAACAGACGCCCAAAAACGTTTAATGTGATTTGACCCAACGATTTGTTTCTAAATGTTCTGTTTCTATTCAACAGAAGTTTAAAAATGCATTAAACAGCTATGAGTTTACCCATTAGTATTCAGTTATTAGAGTTTCGTTTCTATAATCAGATTTACTTCAAGCTCTATTGAGTTCTTAATAATAACGTTGGTGATGACGAGTTGACAGCTTTAATGACGGATCTATACCATCACCAGTTAGAAACAACATTGCTTCGAGCTTGATAATATCGTCATTTCGAAGCTATAATTGGCTGGACATCCCCAATAAAACCCATCAAATACTATTAGTCGTAAACTGTAAAAACTTTATTTATATCCGTCTTTTTGTCAAGAAGAGTTGTCGAAGAAAGTTGTAGGAGGAAGTGGCTGTATTTTAGAGTTTTAATATCTTGTTCTGTAATCTAAGACATTTTGGTATTTATAAATTTGATATTTTTGGTTTTTATTATATTTTAGAATATTGGCTGAGGCTCTTCGTAGCACCGCTAAGCAAAACAATAATTTACTAATTTAATTGCAAGTAATTTATGAATCGCAATGAATAATAATTCAAAATCTCCTTAAAATTCCTTTAGGGCGATACTTTTTCCTCCAAAGGCAATCGAACCGATCACATTGAACTTGTTCGAGGAAAACAGTCTACATTCCCGATGAAACCGTTCTCATTTGCTTGCGAAGATTGACGTCAGAGATCCTCCTGAAAATCTCGTCATATCTTTGGTCGACGTTTGAGGGGTACTGTCTTTGGTCTGGGATACTGTGTCAGGAATTATGCTTATGACCAACAGAATACTTCCAAGGACCATCCACCTCGACAATAAAATTTGTAACGAAGTCAACTTTTATGTTGACTGCAACTCAACTTTAAAATGGAAAGCTGAACTTTATCTTAGCATATTATTAGCTAATACATAGCTGAATATGATATTATTTTATCTGTTGTTGTTTTACCTTAATATTTATGTTTTTATGCTTATTTATTGCCGTTGTTGTACATTTTACGTATAATTGCAGTTTTTAAACATTTTTTTTATCATTTTGTCGTTGTTTCAATTATTTTGTCTGCATGTTTACGTAATTTTTAGTTTTGCTACTGTTATTTTATTAGGTTGTGGCTGAGCATCACTTGTGCAGTAGTATAATTAGTCTATTGTGTGTTTTGTTTATTTTGTAATGTCACCATCAATAATGTGACGTTCTTAGTGGTTATTTAGTCAGTTATTTCAATCTATAATTCATTTCAATATTGGCAGATAGAACGGCAGACAATTATATGGAAAACAAATGTTTAGATACCGCAGAAAAAAGAGATATCGTATCAGCCTACTGAATTATAGGCTGCAAAGACACTTAGCTATATTCCATGTTGGAACATCCATGGAGTTCATGTAAAATTGCATGTCCACAGATGAAACATTTCTCGAGATGTCTTGCTTTATGATAAATTTATATTTCAGTTCATTAAATTGGGTTTCATAACAGTATTTAAAGCAATACAATTTTACAAACAATGTCCCCATAAAATGACCTATTTGTTAACAATTTATCATTATTATTCTGTTAATCATTGCCATCATTGTTACCTGTAAGACCAATGTAGATATATTTTCTAACGCTCAGCCAAGTTGTATGGAGTTAAATGCACCATCAACACCATGTAGGTGTTTCTCATATAGAAATACACCTACATGCATAATTTCAGGTCCATAGTTCAGTTCGTTTTCCAGATATCGTACAAAGAAACAGGTGGGCAGAAAGATACAAATTAAAATTTTATCAACCCCTCTAGAGATATCTTTGCTAACGCCGAGAAAATTATCGTACATCGGTTTTTAAATTTGACTAAAACAACGTCATGGAGCGTCCTGCTTGATGAGACTACTCGAAATCGCTCAGTAATTAAACAGCAGTGAGGGTGTTAACACCATAACTACGGTACAAATTCACATTCTGATTAAAGGGATGACGGAGGTGAAACATCTATTTTCTTTGAGTTTTTTGTCTACGCTCAACCAAAAGCTTTTACGATATTCGATGAGAATTCATATCATTCCATTTGATTTGACTGAGTGTTACCTCAATTTTACATTGATCTTTTGCTTAACCATAATGGCAACAAAAAATCGCAGAATACATATATTTGTAAACAAAAAATAATTATGATTTATAAAATATCATATGAAATTGCAACATGTGACATAGTATCCTATAATTTCGTAAGATATCGCGATACATAAATATAAACATTCCAACCGTAGACTTTAAATTTTGCAAGAATGTACATTCCTACTTAGACCAGAATGAGTTTAATGATGTTGCATGCCCAATCCATGGAATTTGTCTGAGCGTCATTGAAATCTATCACTCAGTTGACTGATACAGTTTTTCCGTAGGATTTGATCAACTTTTGCATGCAACTTCAGCAAACCCTGGTGCGCGACAATGATGTAGCGTAACTAAAGCCGTATAGTGCTATATTATTAGCTCTGAAGTATTGACAATGATGAATACAGAAGTTTAATTAGTTATAAATTACGTTCTATACAGTAATCGGCTTTATTCTCCATATGGTTAATCCAGATGCCCTAAATATCGGTAACAGATGGGTTGTCATTTTTCTTCAATTTTCAATCAGTGGTGTATTATTATATATTTTTTCTATAATTTTTGCCTCGACGTTCTTTGCAATACATCAATGAATGAATACAATGTTGATTTAAAAATATATACTCGCCAGCTACGATTTTACAAATGTTGTAGTTAAAATAAAATGAAAAATTTAAATTAAAACATGAATTTCAGATGACAAATTAGGGATTAGAGTATGAAGTACTGCTGAATCAGTGAACAGAAGTTTCGAACCAATTTGTATCTAAGTTAATTTAAAACAATTTTAAATTTTACTATAGTAAAATTGAGCTTCAATGTGCACAAACATTATTTAATACGTAAAATGAAATTACTATGATACCATCTGAAGGTGAGTACAATATTAAACGTTGAAATAGGTGTGAATAATGTGGCTATTTAAAAAGGTACTGCTACAATCTCATTGTGCTCAAATGTTTCCTTAAATTAAATATCCATCTATTAATTTTCAATCTGATCCTGGAAATTGAAATAAAATGGTTTTCTAACCGAATTTATTATATATTATATTGAATTTAAAGTCATTTTGTATGTATTTGTGATGTAATATATAAAACGATTCCTTGTTTGAAATTCTTTTCATTATGAAGGAAACAGGATTTTTCCGGACATATGTCATTGTTCAGTGATACAAAAAATCAGTAACAGTGATTTTTTGTATCGCTTAACGATGGAAAATGTCCATAAAAAAACCCCGTTTCCTTTATCTGAACGATATACTATATCAGCTGGGTTATAATACTGAATTTATTAACTTAATACATTCATGCCTTTTCAAGTAAAGGTGGAAGTGCATTAACTAACAAAAATGGGGTATAACACACTTATAATATTCTCTTATTACATAAAATATAATTTATTTTAATATTTACACTCTTGAAAAAAAAAATTAAATCATTATAAACAAATAATAAGGATTTACTGTAATGCAGTATTCATATAATTAACTCGCCTATCTTCACTCAAAACACCCCACCTCAACTATCCAGTATTATATTTTAACGTGTATTAGTTTATATTCAATCTATAAATAATACGATCTAATGAGGAGGGATATCGGGCTCTCTATTTTAGTCATGTCACGTTAGAGGAAGAGAAGGCTAGCTCTTTTCCAGCCTCTTCAAGTTAATGAGGGTAGGGGTAAGTACTCCTTTAATGTCTAGACTAGCAACAGCCTCTTAATGTCATAAGTGCACCCGTCTAGGATCACTTGGCTAGAGAATACCACGTACCAGTAGATATTGCACTAGATACAGCAAAATTGAAATGTCATTGTTTTGTTCTCTTAGGACAAGAAGCTGAGAATTCCACTTACTTCTACAAAGAACCATTTCGCTGCTTCCGCAGACTCGATATTCTGGATTCACGATAGGCTGGAGTAGGGTCGCCTCCTTTCAAGATCATGAGGAAGAACTCTGGGCATTAATCTTTCATGTCTCCTTGGATGAGGCGGATACAACTCTGTACCAGCCTCTCCAGCCAAAGCAGACAGGGGGTGGTACGCCCATGTGTTTAAGCTAGCTACATAGGGCTTAAAAACTTATGCTGATAGTGATGGGCCACTCCTAAACTTCCAAAAGATTGTCCATCAAAATTTTGTGTAGGTTTAACTGGAAGATATAATTTGTAATAAATGTCATCTGTAGGTTAAGGTTAGAGCGGAGAGGATTGATGAAGTGGGTGGGTATTCCCTACAAATGATTCTTCAAGCCTAAACATGAGGGAGTCCGTTCCACGCCGGGTGTGACTGGAAGATGCTGGAAAATCAAAACCTCCCTTTTGTTACACCCCAAGACTGCAACAGTGTCCACTATCTCCCCTCATAATGGACGTAACGTGAAATCTTGAGAGGAGGCTTCAACCCTCAGCTTTTTTCATCCTGAATAGCCTGTCACATGGAAGAAGAGTAGAGGTCCTTATAACAATATCGTAAAGGTTAGCCTCAGCATATTATTTTAAGTAAATAACATGTACAAGTTTTGAAATAAATACAAAATACAAATAAGATGGATTAAAAGACAAAGATGCAATAAATCCAACAAAATTGTAGCTTTCACTTGCTTTAAATTAGATAAAATCTGTTCCTCCAAAATCCTTTTCAAGAACAAAATATCTTCTAAATTCCTTGCTATATGCAGTGCAATACTATGGAATAAATCATCATGGGTGATGATACTTTTTATATTGTGATATAATTCAATAGTGGAGTTCTTCTGAATATTAAACTAATTTTGTTCCTTAGTTTCCCAATTCAGTGTACCATTGTTTTATTAGAGCAATAATATTTGCAGAAAAATATATTTGTTGAAATCGTATATTTTACCAAATATGAAATTAATTTACAGCTATACCATTTTTTATGAATGGTTCTTTTTTGTAACTTTGAATTTTATTATGAGATATTAAGCACTTGAATAAAAAATGTAAAGTAATTGTTGAACTATGAAAACGATTAGGCAACTAAGACAAATACTATTTTCATCCTTAAAGTAATTTAATAATAGCTCAACAGTGGTGCCTTTGCGGCAATATCCTCAATTTCTGAAGATTATTACAAAGAAACGTTTAGTTAGCGTAGTCTTTACTCGGCTCAACGTATTCAACCAGCCACGATTTTTACAGATGGCAGAATAAATACTCAAAGTAGAATTAGCGATCATCCGATATCATTCAGTAGTGTCACGCTAACCTCTGAGTTTACCATTTAAAATAGTACTATTAATCAGTCAAGTAGATTGTTTTATTGAGAAGGATGATTGACGGATCGAGTGGCATCCAGTACGGTGAGTTATGGACAATCTTCGTACGCTGTGTAGTGTGTCATATATCTTCGAGCGTCGAGTTCACTTAATATATACAGGTCAGCCAGCTACCAATATCTTTTGTAATTGTTCAAACTTAAAAAATAAAGAAAATCTAATGTAAAATACTTTAACATTGTATAAATGCAGTGGATGGTATAAAAAAGCACTTAGCTGGTTATCCAGATAACATGTGAAAATAAATCGAAAATTTTCATACAATAGATTTGATTTTGGTTTAGTTTTACCATTATTTAGGCATATTAAATATAATCATTTTAAAACCTATAAATAATTGTTTTTAATTTAGCAGATATTTTACATAATCATAGATACGTATGTATATATATAACTTTTGGAAATGTTTGATATATACAATATTATATATATATATCGTATATATATATATATATATATATATATATACATATAAAACATTTCCAAAAGTTCTTTTAACTCACATCTACCTGTAAATTATCGCTACCATTATGACAAAAATCAGTTAATACACATTACAAGAAAGTCCCTTTAGTATTGTATAACAATTTCAAATTGGCATGTGCTTTATTACTATATTAAATTTTAATTAAAAAACTATAACAACTAATCAAACCCCGAGTCTAGTATGGGTCTGATTACGAGAACTGCTAGACACGGCCTTAGCTCTAATGCTCTTGTACTCCTCTACAAAGTCCCTTGTCCTCCAGCTGCTTGAATACGCTTCAGTTGTTTTGCCTCCTCACCAACTGGGCCTTATTGACAGACTGCAGTCCGCGCAAAATAAATTCGTTAGGTATTTAGACTGTAGAGAGCCTGATAGGCACCCGAACTTGCTCCGGGCACATCCACTGGTCGTTAGAAGGGAGGTTGCAGATGTTGTCTTCCTTTACAGGATTCTCAACTTTGAGGTAGTCTGCCCCCTCTCTTGGAGCGAATTGTATGTCGTCTATCTTCTGCCACAAGGTCGTGCCGCCTGTTCGAGTTGGGCCACTTAAACCGTAACTATCTGCAGTTCAGCTCTGTCCCAAGAATGCTTCGGCTTGGCAACGAGATGTGCAGTGGAGTTGAATTTTTCTGCAATCGACTGGGAGCTTTGAGATGTGCTGTGTTGACAGTGAGGCTGGAGACATTTGAGTCGGAGTGAGCTTGTCGAGTCCTACACAGGATTATATTAATACTTACTCCATTATTCCATTGTTATCTTTGTTGTTTTAGTATATTACTGTTCTCGTTGTTGCATTATTATTTTGTATGACTTATATTTTGATATGTTATTACTTATTATTGCACCATTGTTATTGATACCACTTTGTTACGTTTCACATTGTTTTAGTTATATCTTTGTTATGCCCGTCCTCATGGGCCACTGGCCTGTGCGAGGATCTTATCTAACAGAACATAAGGGGAGTCGATACAGTACAAGGTCGATGGTACTGATAAACAAGTGCAACGGTCACAGACAATATTCGAACCTGCGATATCTTTAGCTCAGACTCAAAGTCCAACGTCTTAGACCGTTCGGCACATCGGCACTCCCAACATATTATGTTATAGACATGGTTAGTTGTTGAATTTGATTTTTCATACTGTATTATTTTAATGAGCATTTGCTATTGTTATTGATTATAAGTAATGAAATTTGCAAAATGGTTATAACATATGGCAATTTAAATAAATAAATAAACTAAAAGTGATGAACATTTTAGAATACTTGAAATTGATTGTAACTTGTATATTGATATTATTTCGTATATAAATAAATATAGGCCTACTAATAAACACACCACTAATTATTATTTCTAATAAATTAATTATAACTAATTATTTCATTTTTTGTTCAAAGTAAAAATAATAATTGTATAATAACTTATAAATATAAGATTTTGTATATTTTTTTTAAGATTTTCTCTAAACTGCCATTTGTACAATAATACACTTTTTGTCTATCTGCGGTCGAACAGAATAATGTATATTCTATATGGATATAGAAATAATAGAACATTGCTTCAAATTTAGCCACATATCGTATACTTGAAGTCAGAGAGTAAAACAACATATGTGACATTTTTAAAAAGCACATGAGATGATACTTACTGTTTTGTTTTCTGGCATTATCATTTTTTCTCAAGGAAGTTGTTGAAGAACTTTAATATCACATTGACAAACAAATTAACCGATACAACAATGAACTATCTTAATAGTGATAAATCTTAAAGAAAGATTAACTAACCAATTCAACAAAGTAAATTCATCACATGTCATATAGTGACATATCATACGATAGTATTCTGTTTGTTTAAAAATTGATTTGTCCTAACTGCAACCATGTTAGCCCTTTAGATAAATAAAAATCTGAATTGTTTTTAACCTTTACTTCTGAAACTTTTACCCCATAATTAGTGAAACTCTTCTTTTTAAACTAGACTCCATGGTTTCAAGAATAACCTTCCGGATTCTTAATAAATGCAATTGGTAAAAATAATTTGTTTCTTTAAATTATAAATAGAATGAAAAAATAAACCACGTAAATTTAAAAATCTTTGAATAGGAGGTAGAAAGGCAATTTCTGGACCTCTTTGTTAAGAAGAATATTTTTCCGTTAGCCTAGGAGAGCTCGTAAGTTTCCTGATTCTATAACTTAAGTTGTTTCAGATTTATCACATTCTATAGCAATTTTGGCAATTTTGGTCTCTGAGAAAAATCTGGATAGAATATAAAACCGATGAAGTGATTAGATATATATTTTAATGGAATGAATTAAACTTGATTTGATTGATCGCAAATATGGCAAGTGCTTTAAACAGCAATAAATCTGGAATGTATTAATAAAGTCAATTTTGTAGAGGATAGCATTGAATTACTTTCATGTATTCCTCTCCAAATGTATTACTTCAATATTTACTCCCTTTAAAAGGTACAGCTTAAATTTGCTACGCATCTGAAAACTTTTTCAATTAAACCATAGTAATTGATCATTTTACAATATTTTTAACTTAACTGGTCATTCACATTAAATCAACTCTTCCAACTATAGTTACGTTATGTATATTAAAAAAATAAACTGTTTATAAGGTTTAGTCTCAGAAGAATTGAGTAGTTAGGCGTATTATTTTTCATTTCACCGTTTTCCTTTAAGGCATTGTTAAACTTTCATAACAAAATGTCAAGGAAGCCCACCAGTTTTGAGGACCTTATGTAAAAACATTCACAGCTTTATTCTTTAAATTTGGTTTCATAAAAGTGTTGAAATATAGTATTTGCAATGAATTAGGTGTTTTTAATTCGACACGGACTCAGGCAGAAGTAAAAGTTAGATAGTGTCTACATTACACTTCTGATCAAGCACTGTAACTTAATATTATATAAAATGTAAAGGTAAACAGATGTTGCAGCTAATTCATTGAAATTTATCTGAATATGCTGACATCTGTTTATTGTTGGTAAAATTTGTTATATGAAGCATAAATGTTAAACATTTTTTCAGAATTCTAAAACCCCCAGATATATGTTAAAATCTTTTTCAATCAATAAACCTTCCTCGAATTCAAACGAATAATTTACGAAAAGAATTAGCTAAATTGCTCCAGCCATTATCGATTTGCGTCGTTACTAACACATTCTACGATTAATGTTTTATGCTATATGATCTCAGAAAATTTTATTAGCTCTTAGGCTGTAAAAATATGATATTTTCACCGCATTTAAGTAGGAACCAATAAGGTCATATTAGAATCTCTCCATCTATCTGGCCGTCTGTGTGATAACGTCCGAAAGTAAAGATCCTAGACATTTTTAAATTTTAGTACATACTTTACAATTATTTCGGTAAAGATTGCTGTTGATTTTTGAGGCAAAAGGTCAAAGGACATTATGTCCGTCCGTCTCTCAGTTTGTACGATATCCTAATAGAACGGCCATAGAAATTAAAAACTTAATACATGAGATCCGTCAAAAATTCAAATGGTTGTCCGTACGTATGTCTGTCCGTTTGTGAAATATTTAAATTCGGTTGGGTCCTTCAATACCCCATCTCAAGTATTTAATAAATATCTAATACTAGTTAAGATGTACATTTGCATTCCCTTATTTATAATATACTGTCTTGAGTTAATTATTGAGAAAAAAAACAAAACATTACTTTACATTATGTTTTTAAATTTCTTGCATTTAGTGTATTGGAAACAATATTTTACATTTAAATTGAATAAATATATGGTCAATTGCTGATTGAGAATTGTAAAGAGCTTATAACATAATTAAAAATAATCGTGTTCTTTGAAAAACCTGTTTGAAAACGGTAGCGATTTGTATTTACTAATATTCAATTACCAATCATATTTATTAGGTGACGTTTAAATCATCGGGATTGTCAAAATATATGAGGCAGAATCGCTACGTGTTGATGAGTTAAATGACAGCTTTATCGCGTTATGTCAATATTACCATTTGCCACTAAATGTCGGTAATCGTGATATCTCCAAAATTAAATTGCTGTTTCGCTCTTATTGTAATTCTTTATTTCCGATGAATTGTCACGTTATTTTTAAATACACCATTGAATATGATTAACTTAATTAGTACAGTAGTATTTGGTTATAACTAAGATGTCCCACATATAATTGGTTTCTTATAATTAATAAGTAGTTAATAAAATCCATACTCCATTATTAGAACGTAGGACAATATAGATGACCTATACTTTATAATCTGTATTGAAAAATGTATTATGTGGATTTGTTAAACTCAGTCTTTTACATTTTAAAAGTATAGATGTATATGCACGTATGTACATCAGAAATATATTTATTCAGTTAGATTACAGAAATGAGGGGTCTTTATGCAAGTATTATTCTTGGACGAATCCGAAAAAAGTAGGTAGATTATAACTCAGAAAATACACAATATTTAAACACAAGCCTTACTTACTTTTATATTATTATAGAGTTTAAAGCTAAGTTAAATGTCTATAGTACCACATAGGGAGGTGATTCGAAAAAACTTTGTAAGATAAGTATAAATAACTCATACATAACGAAGATAAGTGTTTTATCTACAACCAATATTAAGTATTAAGAGTAATGATAAAAAAGACTATAAATTAATTTCAAATACATTTCTAGCTAATGATTACAAAATTGCGATATTTAGTCATGCATTGCATTACGTTTAACCAATTTAGTGTATGTTATGTTTAGGTCTCCACAGGTTTAAAACACTAGGTGAAGGTGGATGCTAAAACTCTGCTTTACTCCAGTAATACGTGCTATATTCAGTAATTAATAAAATAATATTCAGAACACATTAATTTTACACATATATAACTCTATAACTAACTGCAAATAATTAAATTGAGAAACAAGTATAACAGATTATGTATCAATTCATTACATTAAGTTTACACATGCGATATCTATAAAGAAGGTTAGTTCTGTATGCCTACTGAGGACGGAACAGATCAGTAAATATTAAAACAAAACATTTCAATTCTATAAATAAATAAATTCAAACTTTTTGAATTATGAAACAAGTATTATACATTGCTTATAAACTAGTGATAATGAAATTACATATATGATAATGTTACTATCCAGATAACAGGCATGTCGTCGAAATCCGTCAATCTACCTCTACCAACTCGTCAACGGATATGTAAATAAATCTGATAACTGAACATATAAATGGAATATAGTTGAATATCAATGAAGATACTCATCGCCAGTAAATTACTGTCGATTATCCTTGATAAAAATATGCTGAGGAAATTCAACAGGGCTAATTAAATTTTTGGATAAAAATGTGCAATATAGCAAGATATTTTGTAGCTAAAACATTTTCAGTTTAATGAATTTCCTGTTTTTATTAAATCATAAGAGGAGTATTCCTCAGATAAATCGGTCGTTATAATTATTAAAGACAGTACAATAGAAAGACTGTTCTTTTCTTTATATAAAGTTTGCATTTTACAATGGAAGGATTGAGAAGGAAAAAACATTTTTTGTGGACATTTGCCATCGTTCAGTGAAACAAAAAAAAAAACACTAACTCAGTGTCTGAGAAGAGATCAGATTTACAGGTCTCAAAACGTAGTTTTCCTGATTAAACGGTGATTTACTTCGTATAACATTCAAAAGTACTGAGTTTAAATTAAGAACTTCCCGGATTGTAATAAAAGTCAGAAGATTGTCCTTTAGAAAACTTTAGTGATTATAAATTAAAATTGAACAACTGTATTGTATTTAATGACGTGCTCTTCTTCTTGTGATTCAAAATTATAACCCTGTCATGCTTTTCACTTCAAGCAAAATTAGTAGATATACTGTAACATATTTAAATTACTTCACCGTTATAAGTTTTGTACAACAAATTTAATCCGTTTTAAAATAAGAAGAGATCATAAGTGATGAAACGCAATAATTCAAAAGTATCTTTTTAAGGATATTTTTGTATTTTTTACATAAAATGTAAGTTCTTTATTGAATCCAGCAATATTTAAAATAATTAAAAAATTAGAGTTTACATAAGTATAATAATTACTTATTTGATTGTTTTTTCTTTTGTCGGATAGTATTTTTTGGTGTATTGAAACAATACATTTTAAAAATACTATTATCGGGTACAAACTTAATTTAAATAATTGATATGGAATTGTAATAGAAATTGAATTCTGTAAATTTGCATTGTATAATAATATCCTTTCCCCTGAAATCAATAAAGAAATTTTTCCTTAGAAGAACACATTAATTCTTAGCCGCGCTATTTTGGTGGAGGTTAAAAGGGTTAAATATGAAAAGATACTTTTTTCTTACCTTGTAAAAAGAAAAGTTTATCTTGAAACAAGTTTGTCTTACAGTGTTCACTGGCAGTGTGGTGGATATTGTTGTTTATTCAGTGGCTTATTACTAATTTTACGTGGAGGATTACTCTCAAAACTCAGTGAATCGAATATAAACTCTCTATTTCATTTTTATGACCTCCGTAGGAACAGAACATGAGACCTCCTTCAGAAAGTTATATCTATACCCCTTGGTTACACTTATGTGCAATTGGGTAAGAGGAAAGCCCTAAGGTTTTATAATTTACGTAAAGCGTTATTTAATGAATGCAATTTAAGTTAAGAGGTGCCTTTAGTGAATATACGATTAAAGTTATAGTTTTTTTACTCTTAACAAGTTATGTAAATTTCGGAATGAAACACTGTAGATTATGACATATACCGTGGTGGTGTTAAAGAGAGCATGATTATGTCAGGGCAGTCTGGTCCGTGGTTGACCAGTTACTGTATATGTGGAAATAAATATGTGACAGCTTAATTCACTGAATAAACATAACATGTTCTATTGGGAAAATTGCCCAAAACTTGGTTACTTTTTAAATTGAAATATTGGAGGTCCAATTTAAATGTTTTGTATCTTTATTTATACTATAAACAAACATAAAATTAGCTATAGTTTATAATAAAAGTTAAATTGATTTTAATTTAGCGAAATACACTTTTAATACTAGCTATTATTATCTAAAAAATTCAACAATAACGATTAATTTACTTTCAATAAATTGCTCAAACTTACTACTGATATAAAAATTAAATGGAACATTGTACGCAAACCTCATGAAAATCTGTAACGATAAGCATAGTTTGGACCTATTTTGTTCTGACTTTGCTTGTTATTCCTATCCTAATACGCATTCTTTCTACTACTTTTCTATCTCCTTAGATCTAATCTTCTTTCCCTCATCTTACGAGCTAGCTCTCTCTAGACGTGATACTTTAACTCTTTTATAGTTTAAAGTTAATGATAGAGGCCTACAAATTTCCTTTTAATAACCTTTGGTTTAATTTACGCGCTTCCCACGCTATATTTTCCTCCCAGTTGGTTTCTCAGGGATCTTTACCTACAGGTATACTTTTTCAATTTCTCACCCCTCTTTCAATTCTTCGTTTTTTGGCACTTCTACCATTGCCATATTTTCATACTTTCTTCATTAATAAGCTTAAATGTCCTAAAGTTATTACAATAATTTCGTCCGTAGCTTAGGTCCGTAGTTCAAATGTAAGATTTCCTTCTTTGGCATCCACTTGCACTCTATACGGGGTACAGGGAGCGCGCCCAAACACCCCAACTTGAGAATACAGATGAGGGCTGGAATTGAGTTGAGGCCATTTCAAATCTGCGACCCAAAGATACCAGGATTCCCAGATTCGCTTGTTACTGAGAAATGATTCAAGTTTGACTTGTTTTAACAGAACGCTACTTGGTTGATCTGCGATTGCCTTGTTCTGACAGCTTCGTTGGAAAACGTTGGTAGCCACATTTCGGGCAATAAAAATTGGTATCCTAATAAGGCAGATAAACCCTTCCAGATAGTTACCCTCCCATGATATACTTATGGATCAAAGGTTAACATAAAGAATTTCTTATTTCACCTGGCAAAGTATTGCTAAGAAGCCGCCTCTGAAATCTTTCCTAGTGGCAGACGGACTAAAGGTAACCTCCGAACCACCACTAATAGCCATACTGACTCATAGCTCTCAAGGACAGGATGGAATAGTTGTCAGCCATTTCCAGCACGCTTGACGTTGAACGATATCCACTGTACCCGCTACAATGCGCCATTCGCAGAAGTTGACGCCACCCATTATCCTGGAAAAAACTGGTTTAATAATGTGAAGATAAAATTTTCCTGTATTGTGTTTTCACTATTTACATTATTTTTTCGATGCAGTTTTTATGAGGTAACAGAATTATAAAATATTACGGACGAAATGGAAAATTGAGAACACACCTGGTTCTGGTCAAACATTATAAGACAGAAGACCAAACACCTGTTATACTATATCCAGGCTAAAAAATGTCCAATTTTCGTAATAAATTCTTCTCAAAAATGAAACACAATTGTGCTTAGAGATTGTGCATGAGATCATGCCAGGAACTTCCTTGGGGGGGTTTAAAGTTACCAGGGGGGTTAACACATCAGGGCGTTTAATTTACTCAGGAGGTTATCTGGTCATACCAGGAAATCCCGGGGGGGGGGTTAATGTTATCGGGGGTTAATGAAACACCCCAGGCCCCCTTTCGGGTGTTGGCCAGATTCGGGGATAAGCGGAATTCGGAATTAAATTGACTATTTTATTGAATTTTTCAGTTCTAATCAAAGTTTTGACTTTAATGGCATTTCACGGGTTAACCGTTAGAGATACAAGAAAAAGTGACTAGACCTTTCTTGTCGGAAATTTAATTTTATCTTTCGATTCAACTCTCGGATTTGAGCTACGATCTCTGGTTTAGTCGGTACAACGCTTGGGATAAAAGTCTGCACTGGTCAGCTGTTGTGTAAACAGATATAGTGTAAATAAATTTAAAACAACCTTTATCAGATTATTAAGTTGATCAGGGGGTTTAATTTAATCAGGAGTTCATCAACCATGAAATTCCCGGGAAAGGGGGTTTATGTTTCTCGGGGGTTAAAGAACGCGTGGTACTTTTCTAGTAAATTTGTGTCTGGGCACGAGGAATTTTTATCAAAATAAAACCTTGATCAGGGGGGTTTAAATAACTTCGGAAATTATCATTCCACGCCAGAGTTTTGACAATGAACTAATATTTCATAAAATAAAAAAAACACTCTGTCCCTATCTACTATTGAAGCTTCACTAACGCTCAGCCAACTCCCGATGTGGAGGGGGGTTATAGTCACTCGTTAACGTAGTAATACAAGGTCAATATGGTACCAGCATGAATCGCACTAATTATGGTTGCAAAATTTAAAACACCTAAAATTGACGACAAAGAATTAGCCATTTAGAGCATTTATCAGGTTTAGGGAAAGACAAACGATGGAAAGCTGCTGGGCCTTTTTTGTAGATCCTATCAATAGCTACTAACAAAAAGTTTTGCATGTAAGCTAGGGCCAACGGTTCGGCCACTATCGAGCACGAAAAGTAAGTTTTTAAGTGGAATTTTAAATATAATCACGTTTTACGGCTAAACCGTGGAAGATTATACGAGTACAGTAAAAAGTCACTGAACCTTCTGTGTAGATTGCATTTATTTTGTATTCAAATCATATTTTTTATCTGGCCTAGAACTAAGATTTTATCTAAAATATAGCCCAGAATACAAAATCTCACGTAAAACTCAAAAAATCAAAACTTTAAAACGCGTTATGCGGCCAAACCGTTGAGGATAGGGCAAAATGTTACTGAACCTTTTTTGTAGATCACGTCATTTCATAATTCCCGTTTGAAGATTTGTTTTGAGATACGACCAACCGTTTAGCCGTTATCAAGCCCGGAATGTAAATTTGTAGGCGAAAATTTCCAAATATTTTCACTTAATAGCTAGTATAGGAGCTAGCAACGTTTTCGAGAGAGAATTTCAGGTCAGCTGAAATTTTGATATGCTGTCTTTCTTGCTCTTTTCGGTTGGAGTCCCGGGCTATCTGGCTGGCGGTAGTGGTTGCGTTTATTAATGCGCATCTTAACCTGCGCAGGTAAAAATCCTGGAGCGCTTCGGCAAATGGACAACATGGGCGTCAGTCTAAAGTCACATGTTTGTTTTGTGTTTGTGATGTTTATTTATTAAATTTGATACAATCGCCAGTGGTAAAATGAAATGTGTTTCTGTAAAGGACATAAAGATAAAATCATTCTTTTCGTGGTTGATAAACTGAAGAAGTGCCAGGAAGTTTTGAATATACGTTTAAAAAAATATAAATTAAAAGTACCGTGACATTGAACTGCCTACTGAAATAAATGAGACAGGTGATTGGAGAGAGACAGTTTGAAGTGTTTTTTTTTTAATTACACAAAACAAACATGTGAACTTTAGACTGACGCCATGTTGTCCATCTTGCCGAAGCGCTCCAGGATTTTTACCTGTGCAGGTAAGATGCGCATTAATAAACGCAACCACTACCGCCACCAGATAGCCCGGACTCCAACCGAAAGAGCAAGAAAAAACAGCATATCAAAATTTCAGCTGACCTGAAATTCTTGTTTTAGAAACGTTGCTAGCTCCCGTACTAGTTTTGCGGACAAAAAAAATGGAGATATAGTAAAAAGTCACTTAACCTTTTTTGTAGATCATATTATTTTCCTAAATCTATTCTTTGTTTTATTTAGACATCCGACCAACTGTTTCGCCGCTATCGACCCCAAAAACAAAGATTTCACGTGAAAATTACAAAAACATTTCACATAATGACGTTTTTTCGGCCAAAACAAATGGAGATAGGGCAAAAAGTTACTGGACCTTTTCTGTAGATCGCGCAATTTGCTAATTTAATGGTAAATCAGATTTGAGCTACGACCAACGGTTCGGCCGCTATCGGGCTCGAAACATTATTTTTATCGAAAGAATCTCTGGAATGTCAAAATGTTCGAGCGTTTTGTCGCTTAACAATGGAAGATACAGCAAAAAGTCATTGGACCTTTTTTGTAGTTCACTTCATTCCTGACTATGAATTTTTCGTCAGATCCGAGCTAGCTCCAACTGTTCGCCCGCTATCGGTCTTACAAAAAAGTCCTGCAGGGGTAAAAAATGCACGATTTTTTCTAGAATTTTTTTTGAGGGGTTTAAAAGTAAAAATTCCCGGTTTTCAGACTTTTCCGGTGGTTTCACGGTAAAAGGTACCTGCGTGCAAAATTTCAAGTTTTTTAGCACTTCTAGAACTATGTTAGAATTAGTATGATCTGTCAGTGAGTGAGTGAGTGAGTCAGTTTCACATGCGGCTGTGGCAAATTATCCAGTTATTTACAAGCATGGCAGTTAATTACACTCAAAAGCCTGTCAGTCTTCTATAATACTTGCCTTCTTCACAACCCGTGTTAATTGCTCCATCGACTTGTTCACGCTTAATCTGTATTAACTTGTATACATTAACTTTTATTATAGTCACCAATCTGTGATTGCTATGGATGACTGGACTTAAACAGCCGAAAGCCTGTAAATTTTAATTATAAGTATCCATTTCAGCTTGTAAGAGAGACGGTGTGGATTGTTTATGTGTGTTATAATGTGCGTGTTGTGAATTCTGCAAATTATTTTCAAATATTCGATTATGCTAATAAACCAAGCTAATAAAAGTCAATAACATATGTATTCGCTATGAATAAAATTTAGCAGCGTTAGTGAAGCTTATCACTCATGTCATAAGAACATATGAAAACAAAAAGGAGGCTGGAAAAAATTCTCTCCTGTTTGTAAGCACAATACTTGGAATTGATTAAGAAAAGGACAACTCAATTCAATTCAATTCAATTCAAAACCTTATTTATTTCCAAATAAAGAAATTACAGTTCCATAATAGAGTAATATATACTATAGTAATTTTAAAGTATGATTAAAACATTAACATTATTCAAAATATAGGAAAAACGTACGCACATAGGCAAGCCTGTGCATGGGCACGAGTCGTTGAAAAGATAGGTCGACCCACATTGCCGATAAGTTTTAATCATATATAGCTCAGATATATAGCATACGTAACACACTCACGTACATACATAAATACATAAACCTAGCTCCCATTACAATAGAGCTAAAAAAAAGTAAGTAAAGTAACGGGCATAGGCTAGTAACAGACATGAGCCTAGTAACTCTCGTAGGTGTAGGGCCTAATTGTCATATTTTTTCTTTTATAAGAGCTTATATGCCTTATTCCGATAAAAATCTTTTAGCAATAAATTATTCGGCTTACCTTGTTCTTCTTCAGTGACAGATAAGTCATCCTTTCAACAGTTTTACATCATATTAATGTTTGTGTCTACGATAATCCAAAAAAATCCCGTGTGAGTTTTCTACGTTATATTAAATATGGTGAAAATGTGACGACTAATATAGAGCTTGTAAAGTTTTTACAAACAAATAGACAGTCAGAACTACAGGGAAGCTTTAGAATTTTTACTTGAGAGCCGTTTGTTGGGCTTCATTACGTTCAGCAAAAGATTTTTTAAGAATTCGCAACATATTTACCCAATAGCTAAAATTATAGTTTTTTTCTCAATCATAAAATCATACGTTTATAAGCAATATTAACAATGATACTTTCAAGAGCTATCCTATCTACTTAATAGCGACATTTTATTCTCAATATACTAAAAACACGAAGTGCTGATAGCGCGGGAACATAACTTTGCTATTTGTGAAGTAAAACACCTCTTCTGTTGAGCCGTTTAGGTTAAACCAGACACGCGGATTTATTCCCTTAAGTAACTCAATTTCGCCGCTACTCGAGTCGGTGTATAGGGTTGTGAAGTAAAACACCTCTTCTGTTGAGCCGTTTAGGTTAAACCAGACACGCGGATTTATTCCCTTAAGTAACTCAATTTCGCCGCTACTCGAGTCGGTGTATAGGGTTGTGAAGGGGGAGTGGAGGGAGGAAAGCACTGAAATGTTGACGTCTCGTCGCCGCTATTTTATTTTGATTTTCTGTATGAAAACATCATGTGTCTGGTTTGATGACTAAGCGGCGATAGATACTCCATTTGGTGTAAACGCGGTATACTACCACAGTTTATTAAACTAAAATCTTACATTTTGATTCACATCAACAGTAATTTTAAGAAATTAAAGAATACCTTAACGCATAATTATTAACAAAATAATAAATGCAATATAAACATTACATATAAAATTATTCATTATGTTCATAGGGTACCGATAAAATCAATTATCTTCGGTTAAAAATAAATTTTAACGGTTTTGATTTACAAAATAAATGTTGATGGCCGTAAAATTTTAAAATAATGACGATTAATGTTTATTATTAAGTATGGTTAGTAATATGTTTAATAATAAAATTTTTAAATATATAAAACAATTTACAATAATTAATTGTAAGAAAATTTTACAGGATTTACATTTTTGGAGGTTTACATATGAATTATTAATTTAGTTATATTTAACACCTCATATTCATTTCACAGTAAAATTCAAGAAGTAATACACATGGACATCCCTTTATCTTATCTGTATTCTTACTCTATATCTAACATATCAAGCGTATTATTTAATTGTATGTTGGAAATTTGATGCAACTAGGCCTACGCACAGGCAGATTGTTCTTGTATGCTTTGCAGTATTATTATATTTTATGCTGCTACTCGTAACATTGATCTTACATTATCTTTTCTGTATAAGCTGCTGTGTATATAATTATAGCTATTTCTTCTAAGAAAAGATTGTGTATATGTATGTTTGAACTACCACAATAAAAGTTATTCATGCATTCATCTGGTTTACAGTCACAATTATACAAAATATATTATTATAGTTATATTTATTACCTAAGCATGCAGCAATTCATAAATTACAAGGTCTAAACCTCTTTAACCTCACTTTAAACAACTGCTTGTCCGAAATTCGATATTTTTACAAAAACAGGACGTTACGTGCCTAATGAAAGTCCGATTACATAAAGTTCTAACAAAGGGTATATGATCCTGGTCTCTCCAAAAATATTAGTTTTGGAAACTTTATAAATTTTTACATTTGTGGGATAAGTAACTTATTAGTTCATATAATTTACTCGAGTTCGATTTCGAACTTAAGAGCCAAGAGTCCTGGGCCTTTTTGCGGCATGGTTTTACGTAGTAATACGTCAATTCAGTTTTTTAACCTGTTTTGATATTTAAATTTTTTAAGATGAGCTAGTAAATCTCGTAATACGATACGTATAAAACGATATAAAATACTTTATACGTTAAAAACACCTTAGACATAAAACACTAAAATTAGAGATGTAGCCTCGAAAAGTGTTTGATGAATATGTATATAATTATAAACCTTTTAACGATAGACTTTTAAACAATATAAATTGATCACACATAAAATTAAATACAACAAATTTAGCCACCAAGGTAGTGAAAAAACACATGGCAATTAGGTTTTAATTATTTATTTTCATAATTTAACTTAACCTTAGTACATGAAGATGAATTCCCAGAATTCTAAATGTACATAGTATGAATATAAAAGTTTAAAAATTGTTAAAAGGTTTATAATTATATACATACACTAAAATTAGCTGCATTATTGGTAAAAATCCAAGATTGTCTATTTACTGTTGAATTAGAGTGGGTAAAGATATTAACTAGTCTGATTACTCTATAGTGTATATTATAATGTAGCATCTGCTCGCATAAACTATAAGTAGTAAACTATTGACATTTTCAGCAAAAAATCATACATGAATAACTGACACAAAGAGTCAGTCAATTTCAATTCAACTTCAAATCAATGTCTTGCTTTTACCACACCAGTTATCAGACTGCTCCTAAACATAACATCTTGTTATCTATGACATTAACATTAAAAAAATGCTAGGAAAAAGGTAGTAACGTCGTTCATTGAAACACTTTTCTTAGTAATTTTCACCCTCTCATTTTATTTATTAATGTTACTATTTTTTATTGCATTAAACTCACGTAATACTTAAAATAAAAATATATAGAAACGCCCTAAAATTATACCGAACATTTTACTATTAAAAACTAAATCAGGACGCTTTGTTAGGTAGACTTTGAATAAAAAATTATTTATTGCACTTGCCCTCATAGTAATATTTACAGAAATCTGTATACATAACTTCACCTAATAATGGTCTTAGAGCTGAGTACCACACCCAATTACCAAATTTACTTATGGCGATACAAATCTACGTGTATGCTATATTACGTGGCTTATGGAAATAATAGCTATTATGGATATACAAGTCCAAACAAGTTGCAACTTGATGCGTATTGAGCATGTACGTAAAATATTACATGTTAGTGTATGATAAACTTGTCACAACTAAAGAAGATGACGGATTTAAATCCTCGAAACTTAGTGTTACACATTATTTAAATATTCAATGGAAAATTTCCGTAATACTATTTCATTTCAAATCATCCATCGTAAATAATATTGTGAAGCTTCTTACATCACTTCGTTTCAATATTACACATTTTAACACTTTAAAAAAATCGTGTTTTTTACAAATTTAGCTGGAACCCTGAATTTAAAATTAAACCATTACAGTATTTCAGCCGACACAAAACCTACTTACTCCTTCAGTAAGATTATTTATAAAGTATATTACGAAACCTGAGTTTGTTTCTTATTGAAAATATTGGAACATTATTGACAAAATGAACTAACTTGTTTCATACCCGTCAAATTAAAACTTGGTACATTATAAAATTATAATTTTATTACAACACTTTAAGAAGGCTGCAGGTTAAGAAACAAAACATGTTTAGAAACGCAGTAATAAAACGTATATAGGGAGCGGCGTCGTAATGTTGAAACATTTTTTCACTCTTAAGACGATGATTTGTCAGTGTCTAAGCGATCTAAGCGGCCACAAACCTCCTCTCAGTGACATCGGCCTCTCAAAGGAAACACATTCTGGAGACTAATAGCGGATCTCAACGTTCGATGAAATCTGGTCCGTTTTAATATAATTTTATTATTAAAATTTATGGATATGTGAGTTAAAGCATTAAAATTAATAAGAATGGGTAATTTTACAATTTGGAAACGGAATATTGCAGGAAAGAGTTAGACAAACTTATATTCAATAATTTAGCCTTATTCATCCGATGTATCCACTACATTTAGTGATTTGTAGTTCAGAATTAATAGTTAAAGTAAAGAAACTGAATTATTTACATATTAATTATTTTAGTCTAAAACAATTAACTACTTAGATCTCATTCAAAATACCTTCTTGGATTATGGTTCATCAAAGATAAAAATTGAAATAAAGTACAGTGAGATACAAAGCGTTTAATTTTAAATGGTGGATACACATTACTGGTTTGCCTTTAGAGGTCATTTAGATGGATTAGTATTCAAATTTCATAGATATAACACAGGTATAAAGAAGTTGCAGTTTGTTATAAAATCATAGTTACTTGGTTTCTCATAGCATGTAACTCAGGATGACATCCGCTACCTTTTCAGAATAGTGGTGAAAGTGCTGTAGTTCAATAGGTCCTCAAGATGTAATCCTGTATGATGGTTGACTATCCTGGCATAATCTCCCCTACCACCGGACTCAAATCCCTGAACCCTTCACACGTGCACATTACCATATGTAGAGCCTTCTTTTCCACCTGCCCTTCTTCCATGCAGAAAACCCCTAGTTATATATGCACTGTATTCTTAAGTTCTATGGATAGCATTGCAAGTTTGCCGTAATTTGTCAAGAATTTCCATGTTTAGGGAAAAGGAGTGGAATTCAAAGCAGCAAATCAACATAGTGGGTAGTTTAAATCATGTTTTAAAGGTATTCTCTTAATGCGAAACTCTATTTCGTGATTATAAACGAATAATTTTAATCAAAATACAATTACTGTATATTGTTGTAATCACCTTTATTTAACAGGTAATTACGATGGATCATAAAAACAATGTCAAACGAGCTGAATAATTTGAGGAGCTAGTTACGTTATTCATCGTAACCGAATATTGTGAATTGTCTCTGCATTGAAAACCTTCTTGTAATATTAGTGATTATATTATGTCAGGAAGTAAAGATTATTCTATTTTTTTAAGCTAATAGTAAGCTTTCATTAACTATTTAGCTTTTTTCAGAATCAGTACAGGTTAAATGGATAGAGTAAATAAAGACAAGATAGGATGACGCTAAACTGCGTGTTGCGTAACAGGCTTATCTGAGGTTGTATGGAAATGTTAAGTTTATTGACCATTTCGTTAGACTACATGAGATACTTCTTTCCCAAAATAAATTGACAACAAGATCATATTCAGTTTGTTTTCAATTTCTTTACTCTTAAATTTCTCATAGTCATCATGATTTCCCTTAAGGCGAATTTAGAACTTTCGATAACACCAGGCATATTTGTTGGGATGGCAGGCTTAGATACACCTTAATCTATAAAGGTAGTCTTAACCAGAATCACAAATATTAAATATTAAACACATTTTTACATTCTATATGGTAAATATACCGCAAGAAGCACAAGAGGATGAAGTGAGTAAGTATTTCAAAAATTGTTAACGTATTTTATTCTTTATTTTCAGAGTTTATGTACATTTGAATTCCTATACTACTGAACTGATATTATTTAACCTTTTTGAAAGAGAGAGCTATTATTGAAAGTTTTTTGATATAAGGAATATACTGTATCGATTCAGAATTGAATGGCTTAGCTCAATATTTTACTAACCTCTTTTGTTTGTACTAGATACATCTTCCTTGACTTTTAATATCTTATTCTTATAAAAGTTTTGGTATGAATCCGGATTAAAATTTGGTTATGTCAATTTTGTGCACACCAAATATTTGTTCTAGACTTATAAAACAGTAAAAAACATTTCATGTTTTGGAAAGTTTAAAGTGCATAAAATAATCTAAACTACTTACAACATTTAGCAAATATGACCATGGAAATAACATATTTAAAAGTTTAATGGTATTATGTCTGTGCATGTGTGTTTAGTTATGCAATTAAAGTGAACATTGTACGAGGCCAGAGGTTGTAGACTGTCATTATCTGGAAGATCCAAGGAGAGTAGTGGAAATATTTATATCCGGGGTGCAGCTCATCCCAGGTTTTTGTAGGATGTCTACTGTAAGAAGAGAGCTTCTGCATTAAAGAATCTTTATAAAGTTATTTTCGGGCTTATATAGGAGGAGGATTCTCAATTAATAGAAAATGTAATAAAATTCAAGAAAAGTTAAGACACTTTCAAGTTTTGTCAAATCTGCAAGAACAGTTAGTTTTTTTAAATAATTTCTTGAATTCAAATTAATAAAACAAGATTTGAAATGATAAAATATAATTTTAAAGTCTTTATTTCAATCTAATCCTTTAATGTAAATAATTATTAACTAATAATATAAGGCTAAAATATTCAAGATTTTTCAGGCTGTGTTAATAAAAAGTATTGTACAAATGCATAATAATTACAAAATGGGTTATTTTAAATATTTTTATAATGTATCAAAATCTATATAAATGTAGTTTTGAAAGTTTGGTTATTTACAATTGTGTTGTAATAATATAATAATGTGTTGAATAAGGGAGATTTGGCCTTATTTTATAGTTTTAATTTCTTAAAAATACAATTTAAACTATTGAAAACCCTCAGTATTTTATAGCATATTTTCCGAAAGTAAATTTCATATTTGAATGACTAACGCTTTGAACACAATTAAACAACCTAAATACTCCAGATTTAAGTGTAAAATACATTGTTAATGTCAAAGGATGGTTAAATCCGTACGGTCTGTGGAACAGGAAAAACATTAATCACTCTTAAAATTTTAGTGTGACTTCGATGGTATAAATTAAAGTTTAAAGTAGGCTATATTTGCATGCAGTATTAACCAAATATAATAGGGCTAATACTAGTCATCGTGGACTGATGTTCTTAGAAAGTTTAGCACAAGATGAGAGGGCGAAGTTAAGGATCACTAAGATTGAAGGTGAGCTCTAATCATCCTTCACCTCCTTCTCATCAGAGCAGTCCACCTGTTGCACACTTCATAAAGTAGCTTTTGATAGAAACTTCTCCTTTACTGGGACAATCTCTACGTAAGATATGCCAAAGGTAAGAGTACGCCACACCGCTTCATTATTGAGTTGTCTTGTATACAGTCAGACAGACAGATAATCAAGGAAACAGGATTTTTTTCTGGAAATTTTTCATCGTTTAGTGATATAAAAAATCAGTAACACTACGTTTCGAGGTCAATCTGATCTCTTCTACAGGTAAATAACTAACCTAACACATAATTTAAAGAAAGTAAATTTTGGTAGAAAATTCTCCTTTGTCCTAACCTCTACGTAAGATATG
The DNA here is from genome assembly GCF_021130785.1 of Homalodisca vitripennis. Lineage (NCBI taxonomy): Eukaryota > Metazoa > Arthropoda > Insecta > Hemiptera > Cicadellidae > Homalodisca > Homalodisca vitripennis. The sequence continues at coordinate 38,507,629 of NC_060214.1, forward strand.
TCGAATATGTTAAAGAAATAAAACTGAGTTATTTAAATAAAAGTTACTGGTTATCATATATTTAATTATATATATATATATAATTAAATAGAAATATAATTAATTAATTATATTTATTAATTATTAATTATATTTATATATATATATATATATATATATATATATATATATATATATATATAATAAGGCTATAAAGTAAGATGTGACTTTGATTAAGCATTAACAGAAAAGTATAGAGTAGGCCACCGTGTCGTTATTGATATATCCTACGTACAAGATAGGCATGCAGATAACCATAGGGAAAAGAAAATTTACATCCCCTCGGTAGACAAAACAAAAGTCGTGTCAGTATACTAAGTGATAGGCTCCATCCAACGACTTTTAGCCAACACCAGAAGATTATCTATCTTAAAACATATTCTTGTCTAAGTGAAAACGAAATTCCAGTAAAAAGTCCATAGACGAAATCTTTCTTAAGATACGTGGTCAAATGAAAACATTTTTGTTAATGAATTTGGTTTTCAGATCAGTGTTTAAATAATAAAAGTCAACAAGTGCTGATGTTGTATGTATTGGAGTAGCCCAGCGAAATATGTTACTAAACTTTCATGTTGTTGTACTCAGTTTGTTTATACATTTAAAAATGTGCTATTCTCCCATTTCAATTGTTGTTACTCTTAAGACAAATATACAAACGTTCTGTAAAACTCAGCCGTATTCCGTAAATTGACTCGCACTACAATTAAACTGGGTGTTGTCTGTATAGAAATAAAAGTTCATTTAAAATTTAAATCCTATATGTTAACTTGTTATGGACATATCGTAAGAACAAAAAACAGACGGAGAGATATGTTTCCAGTTCCTAGAGTGATAGGTTTTGATATGCTGACGATATTATCATATTCGAATCAATGCACTGACTGATGGCGAGATAGATCTGTCATTAAAGCTGTCAACTCTTCATCACTGGTGTTATTATTGAGAACTCATCTCAGCTGTAAGTAAATCCGATTATAGGAGTGGACTGTAACTGAATATTAATGAATAAATCCATCACTGTGCAATGTATCTTTCAATCTCCGTTAAATATAAAATATTCAAACAGATCACATACAACGTGTTTTATACGTCTTATTTGGGGTAGGGTACGATAAGCGGACCCGGTTTTTTATATCGAAGAATGTAATCATCGTTACCTAATATTTCGCATCTCGAATCCTAGACATCAATCGATATAAAAGTATCTATAGTCCTCAATAACAATTATGTGTTTTAAATTAAAATATGAATTTAATATTTACACTGATCAAAAAAATTATTATAACCAAAATTACGAAAACTGAAGATGACCATATTTGCTCCTCTCACAGTTACAGCTGATTCTTTCCCACAAATTTCATATAATGGGTTTTTCGATACGAGTGCAACATGTCGAAGTTACTAAAAACATGTATTATCATATTTCAAACCAATGTCGAGTAGTTTTCTAATATTGACTGCCATTTTTATAATCAAAATGTTACTTATATAAAATTGAAATATGACATTACGAGTATTATTTGAAATTGTTCACAGCTGTAAATTGTTCAAGACAATTAATCAATATCGACTGATTATATCGATTGTTATGATTAAGTAATATCGTTGGCCAATTTCGATATAAAAAACCGGGTCCGCTTATCGTACCCTACCCCTTATTTGTTATGCAGAGGTGTTATCATAGATCAAAAGGCTGCTAATATATATGTGAAGCTTCATGCAAATTTACCATTCCCTCGAATAGATATGCACTGTGTCATTTATCTTGAAAGGTGTTTTAATTAGAAATTATTTTAATCAGTTCTCATAGACATTTTTGTGTCTTGTTTGTTTGAAAATTAAAAAGAGCTGTTATTGGAGGTAAAACTGGGGTTTATAATTAAAATAAAATGTCACTCATCCCATTTGAGTTAATTAAATAATATTTAATTACCGTAATTTCATAAAATATTACTTCAATTTCATTTTTAAACTAATATTAACTATTTTATATATTTTATAATACCAAATGTCATTTAGAAAAAAGTAAATAAAAATATAGCTATTCTGTAATATAATATTCTACAATATCAATATTCTATAATTTTATTTTAGAGTATAATTTTACTTTGATTGACACACACTTCAACAAAATACTATAAATAATAACGATATAAATAAAAATAAACGTAACAACAATATTAAATAGCTATGGTGGAAAGAGTCGATTCAATTTTGAGTATAGCTGCATCCGCTCAGGGCGTATACAATCTAACATCGTCACAGACTTCAGTCAAAGAATGTGCAATCCACATTCTTTATAAATATAATAATGTCATTCTTTATAATAATAAAATGTAATATACTTCGGTAATGAAGGCGCATCGTTTTTACACCAGAGACACTTACTAAAGACTGCTCTTATGTACTATAAAAGTGCTCTTCTGTTTTGCGTCTCTGCAATACATTAACTCCAGATTATAGTAATAAAATCTGTAAAAGGGTTACGTTTCAGACACTGTACTAAGCAGAAGTTGAAATATTATTAATCAATTTAGGATTTGTAATAGTATAATACTACATAAGCAACAATCATAGAAAGTTTTAAAACAACTATATAACTTCAAAATACAACAATAGCAATAAAATATTAGAATGCATTACAGTACAATTTATCTATATAATTAGTAATAATAATTATATTATATATATTAAATATCTATCTATAATATCCATATTAACGACTGAATTTTCAGTTGTACTCTATGCGAGAAAAATGATATAGTTTTATTCATTTAGAATTTTAAACCTAAAATAATCATTCCATTAAACTTTCTGATACTATACTGGAACATGTTTTGGTGTTGAAAGGTGTTACGTGAAGCAGATCAGAAATATTGGAAGTGTGGGTTGAGAAAGTTTTTGGGCAATTAATTGTTGTTTTAATGTTTTAATAACATTGAAACATTAATAACATTAATTAACATTAATTAATAACATTAATAAACATTAATAACAACCAATTTGGTTTCATAAAAGGAAAATCCACGGAGGACGCACTAATAAAAGTAACTGATAGCATTTATAGTAGTATTAATCAAAATAATAAAATAACAGGTGTTTTTATTGATTTCAAAAAAGCATTTGATTTAGTAAGCCATGACACTTTATTAGAAATGATGAGAGCGATGGGTGTAAGAGGTGTGGCTTTGGACTGGTTTCGAAGTTACCTTACAGGCCGCACTCAGAGGGTGAAGGTCGGCAACAGCCTTAGCCCGCCACTACCGGTCACTGTAGGTGTGCCTCAAGGAGCTGTACTTTCAGCAAATCTGTTCCTGATCTTTATAAATGATCTCATCTCTCAAAATTTTCTTGGACAAGTAAACGCTTTTGCGGATGACATTGCGCTATTCTATTCGCATAGCAGCATTAATGTAATTTGGGAAAGTATAAACACAGACTTGAAAACTTTGAGAAATTGGTGTACATTAAATAAAATGGAATTAAATGTCAGCAAAACAAAGTATGTAAATTTCGATTTAAGAGGCTTTGACTTTGAAAAAAATATTTTATATCACGATTACACATGTACAAATCGATTAATCGATTGTAACTGTCAATCTATAGAAAAAAGTCAAATTTGTCAAATATTTGGGAATAACTTTAGATGAAAAAATAACTTGGCAACATCATATTATTGCATTACATAAATCTATTTCCATCAGTATTCGAAAATTTTATTTTTTAAGAAATTTTTGTAATGAATCTCTTTTACGATCACTTTATTTTGGGTTAATTCAGTCACATATCCAATACGGAATAATTTGCTGGGGAAATGCTTCAAAATACCTGTTAAATAGACTGAGAATAACACAAAACCATTATTTGCGAATAATCTTAAACAAACAAAAACAAGAAAGTTCATTTCCGTTATTCGTTACATTAAATATTCTACCTGTTCAACATCTTTTTGTATTCAAAGTCCTAAGATTATTTTACATTAGAAGCGGAAATCAGGGGACAAACAACCTTTATTACTCTACAAGAAACACTCAAAAAATAACTTATAGAATTCCAAAGGTCAACAAAACTGTGCTCAGACAATCATTTCTTTATAATGGACCCAAGTATTTCAACCAATTGCCGCTTAAAATAAAACAAATTAGCAATGTTAAATTATTTTCAAAAAAATTAAAAGAATGGCTTTTTCAAAATAAGTGCATTGAGTTCTTAAACTCCTCTTTAGTCTAGTTTTGTACTTATATATGTATGTATATATATATATATATAAAAAAAAAAAAAAAAAAAAAAAAACCAACAATAATAATAGTATTCTCATAGTTTCATTTTATTATTTATTTATTCTCTCTTTTTTTTAATTATAACCAACTACAAAGTCTTATGTTAAAAACATTACAAATATACACATATATATTATTTTGTATAAGAAGATAATACTTTGGAAAAGACCTATTTAGTTTAAGAAGAAATGCTTTGTATTTTTATTTTTTATTTAGTTTGTTTTCTTTTTTAGTTATATTAGATGCATGGTGTTATTTGGACGCTGCGGAGAGCTCTTAGTTCTTAGTTTTTAAAGTAGAACTGGACTCAAATTTGTTAATTTCTTTTTAAATAGATGTATATTTTTTTTCATGCTGGTCGCTTACTTGATACTGACCAGCATTATTTCCTGGGTTATAAAAGTGTTACTTTAAAAATTATTTTATTGATGGAAATAAATCATTTATTCATTTATTCATTTATTCATTCATAATCAATAATCATTCTATTGAGTGAGCCGTTTATAATAATTATAAATAATTATTATTGAACCAACTAAAGAGTACAAAATTACAACCCTTGCTACTTAATAATGATAACTTAAGTGTTAGCATTTGACGTACTGATCAGAACAGGTCTATACTTACAAATATTAGGATACAGGGCGCAGTTTTTATATTGCTCTAATAATATAGTCTGTTTGTAAGAAGAGCCAGCCGCCGCATGCTCTAAGGCGTCGAACAATGCATCTGAGTTAGATATAGAGCAGGAATAACAGCATACGTACCTGGATTGTGCCGATTCTCTTTTTTACTAATATTTAAAAAAACCTTACACCGTTAAACTTATCGATGAATCATGGGAATAGGAAACAGGGTAAACTAGTATCGGGTGGTTTAGTAAACTGCCTGTGAGTTTCCAATAAGAATAAATAAACACCATTTTCTATAAAATTTTTACATTAGCTGTATTCTTTAATTAGTAAGAAAATTCCATTATCATAATGCGACCAGGGCCTGAACCGAATCCATGTGTTCAACCCATAAAGTCCGAAGTCAAATAAATCTCAGCCTTCCAACAGCTGAGTCATGTTAAAGAAAAAAATACAAAAAATTAATTTCAGCTGACATATCTGTGTGACGCAATCGTTTAAGAAATTCGATACAACAGTAACCTATATTATTTTTTTCTACAATATTTGCTGTTTTGACATAATTATGGACAACTTAAATATGTAATTGCTTACCAAATAAATAATTATATATGTTTTCTGAAATGTCAAACAACATTATTTATGCTATTACAACGTATTTATAAAGAAAGAAAGCAGTGTTGAGTAATTAAATAATAATACTGAACTTTACGAAATAATGTTCTTTCCTTTCGATTTTAACTAACACAAATAGATACAAGACATCCTTGAAATCCTTAAAATTTTACAATTTAATATTAAAATAGTATATCTCATTCGAATCGTTAACAAATTTCAGATTTTATTGGGGATTTTATACCGTTGAACTAGACTTCCGCTAAAATTATTTAACATTTTAGAATATAATGTATACATAATTATTGTTTAAAGTCTATAACATTAAAATTATTAATTCAAATTGAAATTTAATATCATAATAATGGTATAGTATTTCATAAGACACAGTTTATAAAATTGAAATGTGAAATTTAAAACTTTTTAAAATACAAATTTATTCAAAATATATAGGCTTAACAACACTGCCGCGTAGTCCTTCACAATATAAGACTTACTCTCAAGCTCATTATTTAAAGTGGCACGACCAAACAGGGATTAACATTATAGCTTGTAGCTTGCTGCCATGTGTCTTTTGTAGGGTTTTAATTTTATTACTTGATTTATAAGTAAAGGTTACAATTACACAAATGGATATAGGACATACTTTAAATCTGTGGTTACAATTTAATACTAAAATAGTATATCTTAGTAGTGTAAATATACTGTCTTCAGTATATCATTAGAAAATTGTAAAATCTATGTTAACTAACTTTATTTGTAACATTAAATATAGTCCTCCATTTAATTATTTGACCAATTTTAATTTTTCTAAATGTGATACCTTCTTAGACGATGCTAGCTAAACGTAAAATTGTTTTACACAAACTGTTTACTATAAAAATCTTTTTTATTTCGGGATAGTGGGTAGTTTTTCTACACGTAAAGCAATTGGGGGTATTCATTACAAAAATGTAGTTTACATAATTTATTATAAATTATTCAGGTTGAGAACACTCTTTCATCCTTGGAAGTGAAATGGATTCAAATACTCCATCTGGCTCAGTCGGAAGAAGTTGGCAAACTTTTTTTTCCAATTCACATATTAATTTCTTTTGAGATTTACCTGCAACCGATGTATCAACTACCACATGAAATGCAAGAAAACGTTTCTGTCGTAAGTTTTTGGTGATCTTAAGATTCTTGTGGGATTCACATGTAATTAGTTTCATAATACAAAACCTTAAAAAAGATACAAATAGTTAATCATGAACAGGTTAGAAAACGTAGAACACTATTGAAACTACACTTGAATAACACTATTTATCTAGCCCAATAAATTTAAAAAATGGCCACCATTTAAACAAAAATGGCGTACCAAGTTTACCAAGAAATTGGTAAATATATAAATAAAAATTATTTTTCTTATTCAAGATTTAACTTGTTTAGTTTGTTTGTGTGATAGTTATCATTTCGAAAAGCCGCATTATTTAATATTAATATAATAATATACACATATACATAGGAAATTATAATTTGATCTTTTATCTTTTTGTGTGTGTTACTCATAACGTAAAAACTAATTTACCAATAGTACTAAACTTAGCCATTCCTAGTGTCCCTGATTAACAAATAGGTATTTTACTATTTCGAAAAGTTCTCTGGAATATGCTCCATTGGTCTCTAAATTTGCAAAAGTCCCATCTTGTTCTGTCGATAAACCGTTCTGTGTAAACATTGTTTTATGACTGCAAAACTATATGTTTAGGCATTTTTCTCAATTTCGTTACATTTATAAACCATACAGTAAGCTTGATAGGAATAATAGTTTTTATTTCGACGTATTATGCAACCGCTGTTGAAAACAGGAATTAAGAAAATTAAAAACATTTTTTATAACTATACTTTTAAGTGTGTAGTTGAGTAAATATTAACGTTTGCAGTGCTTGGCCAGTACCTTAATGCAGATAACAGACAGAGTTAATATCTAACTCATTATAAATTAAAGACTGTTATAAAATCCAACTTACGTGCCCTTTTACAGAAGTAAGCTTATCAGACATGTGTTTGTATATATGTACTTTCTTGATCGGAGAAAGAAAGGCAAAATGAACTATACACGAAGCAAATAACAATGACAACAGGTATACATACATACATACTTGATCTATTTTCTTGCTCTTGCAACAATTCAAACTCAACATTGGCGTCTGAAATATAACTCACTGGAACCAGAAGTGCTCATATACGTGCAATGGCTATGAAATTGAGTGCGAAAACAGCTATTAACCAATAAATGTCTACTAATATAATGCGTTTAAATAAAAAAAATATAAAGAGCTAGGTATCTATTTCATAGTATTTTTTTCCAAAACTCATGTTGGCTGAGATACAAAGTTTGAAATGTACACACTGCGTAAATATGTTCTACATATTTGTAAAATTTTTTATTTATTTAAATTTTTTATTTTCCCTTAATACAAATAAAGTCGATGTGAATATTTATTAAAATTAACTCAATTTAAAATAAAAGTTTTTTATGAATTAAGAATATAGTTCTGTATTTATTCAGACACAAAACGTTTTGAATGTTAGATAAATTTATAAATGCTAGGGATACGTTATTCAGAAGTGTATTAGGTACAAGGGGTTATTAGAAACATCAAAGGTGAGTTTAAGGAGTGAAGACAGGCAATGTTATGGGAGGATAATCATCCTTTATAACTGAGATCATCTTAATGTACAATATAACAACCGACAATCTTGGGCTCCCAAATTACTATCCTTAACTAAATTGTTCTGTCAAGCAGTTGTAACGGCCAGATAACAGTTTATTCAGCAGCTCAAAACACAATCATTAGCGCTAGCTCAGTAAATAATTGTCTTTCTTTCTTGCCACTTTGTCTAACGTAGTGTGTGTTAGTGAAGTTTTGCTGAGTGTTCAGCGAAGTAACTCACGCCAGATTTTAAAGAATAAATAATCTTTCTGTATGACTGTGCGGACTACTATCGAACACGTTGACATAGAGGGTTGAAATTAGGGATGAAACTTTACTTATCCTATCTTTTAATCAGCAATGAAAATCAGTACATTGAGATTCTTGATTTCTGTCTCTTAAAAAGTCACTCAGTTTACATTGGTCTTATGGGGACCTTGTCATCGAAAATAAATACAATAGACATATTTTTTATATCTTAACAACCTTATGATATTTCCAGTAAAGTGTTATTATGTTGATTTTTTTGAATTTATTAGTTTCGTATAAAGCTATAAAATTCTAATCTTGGCATCATCCGACTGGGATTACCGATGAAGATGTGATGAACAGACCATGTATATTTGATAAATTTTTATTAAGCCAGACCAACTTTGCAAAGACCAACGTCTTGGAATTTGGAACACAGAAAAGAAATGGAAAACAGAGCTATAATATGCAATTGACAACTGTGTTTTTACATATCTAAGTTAGTAGCCTTAAAAAATAAGAAAAAAATTCTGCGATTTGAAAATCTATAGATGTTTGTCACCAGATAATGTGACCATTTCATTTATTTATATAGTTTTTAGAAAAAAGATTGTGTACAATTAAATGTTACAATACACGTATTACTATATAAACAATCTAAGGTACAAATTGTATTTGAATTAGAGTTCTTGTAACCACCAATATGATAGTTGTATGCAACAACTTTTAGGAGCAAAGAGCCACTCCCTCTTAAGTGCGTATAAATAAATTAGTAACATTGAAACTTTAGAATTTTAAATCTGCTAGATTTCGTAGTCATAAGTTTCCATTAAATTCTGCTCATCAATAACTGTTCTGGCTCATTAGGCTCTTTGGACTGGAATGGAACTTGGGCTTGAAATACGAGTAATTAGCAAGAGAAAGAAAATAAAACTTTAAAACCATTAACTTTGCTTTCTGAGCGTTTATCGTTATTCAACAAACATAAAGTCCATTCGTAACGTTCCATTAACTTAAGCAGTTTATAATTTAACAGAATAACGACATGTAATATTCATGTATTAAGCACTGACATTTAAATTTCTAAAACTTAATAAAGCTCTATATCATTTTATGACAACATTGTTTTGACAAACTGTGAACATTATTTAATTTATTGAGCAAATATTAATCAATTACATACTTTTAAATAGAAACGAAATATCATAACATTCCACCATCCATTTACAAAGTATAAAAACAATAAACAATAATAAACTCTCAGAGATATTGCAATCACCTATGTTTAGTGGCAAATGATAATATTGACATAACGATATAAAGCCGTCATTAAACTCGTCAACACGTAGCTACGTTTCCTCGTCTATTTTGACAGTCCCGGACAGTTAAGCTTCAACTAATAAAGCTGATTAGTAATGGAATGTAATTGCATATTAGAGAGAACTGTCATTGTCGTTTAGCAATGAATTTCCCAAGAGTATACTTATTTATACGCTGACCATTTAAGGTCAGTTACCTACAATTAAATCTATTTTGAAATAAAGGGACTTAATTTTAAAAATATGTGTTGGGATAGTTGAGCTACATGGTTTAATACCAGCATGTCACACGTTGAAATCTCTTATAAATTTATTGATTTTAGAAATGTATTATTATTAATATACCAATCGTTGCCTTTATTCTTACATATAAGATCAATTTAAATATGTTTGCTAAAGCTCAGCCAATTCACAGTAAGAGACATACACCATCATTAACCTTAGCGATCCTAATATAAAGCTAGATGCATATTTAAAGTATAAAGGTTATAAAAACATCGTGAGGGAGTCAAAAAAACAAACAAAAATAAAATTTACCTAGCGCCTTGAGTGATAGTCTTCGCTAACGCTCAGTAAATCCGAGGCTGATGTGCTGGGGCTCCCTGCTTGATGGGACTACTCAAGTACACTCAGTATTCCACCAGCAGTGCAGATAATACGATTACTACGGTAAAAATTCATATTGTAACTAAAATTATGACGGATTGTAAAACATCTATATGCCTTGTAAGAGTTGTTTTCCACAATCAGCCAAAAACGTTTATAATGTTCGATTATAGTTCATGTTTCCACTTGATTTGGACGAGTGTTACCTCATTTTTACATTAGTCTCTTGGGTAACCATAATGAAAACGAAAAATCACCGAATAAAAATTGAGAAAAATAATATTACATTCTAAAATGTGCCATAGTAACGCATTTACTAATTGTTCGTAAGATATCGTGAAAAACATTTCATCCGCAGACATTTGTATGAATTTTCAAAAACTAGAATGAGCTTTGATGATAATATTCGTCCCTTGAAATTGGGTGAGCGTTATTGAATCTAAGTTGACTGTTAAATTCTTTTTTTTGTCTAAGTAAGGATTTAATGAACTTTGGTGGGTTGTCATTTTTATTCAATATCCAAACCATGAAGCATATGATTTTTATATTTTTGTAATGATTTTGTCTCACCCTACTTCACAATAATGAATGAAAGTTCATTAAAAAAATATACAGTTACAATTCGCATTAAAGTGTTGCACTTGCTCAGTTACAAAAGACTTATCAATTGATAATTCGTAGGTTACAGTTTGGTATGAATCATTGAACAGTAGTAAAACACCAACTTATAACGACTTGATCTTAAAATTATTGTACATCTTATTAAAGTTATGAAGTACTTTTAAAATGCACCAATATTATTTCAAAAGCGAATTAAAATTGCTATAAAATTATCTATACGTGAGTCCGAAATTAATATTAAAAATAGGAATGAATTATGTGGCTATTTAAAAATAAGTGATGTTACAATTGGGCTCAATTGTTCATTTAAATTAAATATCCGTCCATTACTTTTCTTACTTTTCAATCAGTTCCTGGCAATTAAAATAAAATGGTTTTCCAACTGAATTTCCGACATATTTCATTCCATGCAAAAAGTTTAATTATTGTTTGCGTTGATATGTCAAAACATATATTAATAATAGCTTCAGTATTAATATTCAAGACTTTTCAATTAAAGACCGAACGCACTAACATGCACATGAGTATAATCTTCTTATGATGATACGATTATGTACGACATTCTCTTATTACATACAATTTACATGATTTATTCTTTACACTTCACATATAAAAAATGTTAAACCGATATAAACTTATTTACTGGATTTAATGTAATAGGTGTTTATTTGTTGTAATAAAAGTTTTGTGATACAAATTAAAGATAAAATACCTTTGTGGTAACCATAGAAATTCTGTTGTTATCTGAAGGTGTGTTGTTTTCAGATATGAATGAAGTTAATCTTCTCATGAACTCGTCTATCTTCATTCAATATACTCGTCTCAACGATTCCTATATTACATTTTATCCTCTCTGTATTTTATCCTCAATTTTATCTATATATAAGTGACATATTCGTTCTTTTACTTATTTTTTATTTGATTTAGACAAAAACTCACGTATTCCTCTCACGAGGATTGACTTGGCTACTGTTTTGGTCTCTTAAAACAAGAAACTGAGAAAAGCCTTACATGCAGTCTGTCCTAAAAATGTCTTTGAGCTTGCTTTTGGAATGATAGGACTTTCACGATAGGTTATGTTGGTAGTAAGGAAGCCTCCTACCACGATCCAATGAGGAGGGGCAGCGTCAAATCATCTTAGAAAAAAGGAGTTCCAGCCTTTCCAGGCAATGCAGTTAAGGGGAAGTAATCACTACTGTTTAGAATAGCGCACTCTTGGGGCCACTTAGATAGTGACTTAAGTAGGGATAAGTATGATTTAAAAGTAAAATTATGTAGGAACCGTATCAGCATATATTTGTAACAAATTGAAAAGATATATATATTATACTATATACATTACTTATGATTATTCTTCATTAATTTGAAAATTATAGTGAGAAATTAATTAAGTATTTGAATGAGAAAGTAAAATAAGAGAGGGTTTAAAACAAATTAGGCGAAAAAGACAAGTAAAAATAGTTTTTTATGCTCAAATAATAATTTTCCAATATGACAGCATCCTGAATATTGTCCGTTAATTACATTTAAGTTTTACTTAACCTAGTATCACAACCTTTAGTAAACCACATTTTTTCAAATATTACTCAAAACAATTACTCAAAGAAGAATTAATGATCATCAGTTACCAATCAGTGGTATGTAACGTATCTCTGAGGTTACCATTTAGAACAGTAGTATCAATCAGTCACGTAGATTGTTTGATTGAGAAGGATGATTGACGAATCCAGTGGCATCCACAATGATGAGTTATGGACAATCACTGTAGGCTGTGTAGAGTGTCGTAGATCTACTACAGGTTCACAGAAGCTTCACAGGACATCTAGCTGCCTATATCGTTTTGTTAGTACAAAGTTAATCCAAAAAGAACACTTGAAACCGTTTGTTTATAGTGGATAGTGTAAAAAACAAACAAAAAATGCTTTTCTAGTTATCCAGAACCTCATTGTATCAATTAAAACTATTAGAAAATGTTTGTTGAAGCGTGTATTATTTTGGTTTAGTAATTTTTGTATATTAAAAAAATACTATTTAAAAACTTTAAAGACAGTTTAATTAAATGTTCTCATTTTTTTATAATTAAGAGATCTATTAAAATTTTCCAAGCGTTCTTTTAATATGTAAAAAAACTTTAAAAAAAGCAGCTTTTGAAATATTCAAATTCCACGAAAATCAGTGAAAAACCGCAGTGATAAACATTTCAAATTACTTATAAACACACGTAATAAGTGTATTTAAATTAGTTCATATATAAATAAAATTGGACAAATTATTTCATATAAATAACTAAAATTAGAAAAACTCCCCTTAATATGTTGTGGACCTGTTTGACAAAAGGACTTGCACCATATAAATTAGCAGATCATTATTCCTGACTGTATATCTGAAATTGTTCCAGATCTACCACATTCTATGGCAATTCTAATTGAGATATACGAGATATCATGATAGAAAAACAACCTAAGAAGTGATTAGATTTACATTATAATGGTATTAATCAAATTTGATTTGATAGGATGCAAATAAGGCAAGTATTCAAAAAAGCAATAAGTGTGGAATGCAATAATCAAATAGGTTTTGTAGAAGTTGATATTGAATTACTTTCTCTCGATTCTCTTCCAGATGTAAAACTTCAATATTTATGACTCGCTCTATTAAAATTCCTCGAGGTACTTCAATGTGTATCTATGTATCTACGAAACCCTTGATTAACTTTCTTACAAAAGTTCCTCAATATGCATGAATCCATAATATTGTTTTTCCGAGTAAATAAATATCCAATCAAAACATCAGAGAATTAAATATATAATATATACATAAGTCATAGGAGCTAGTGACACATATGGTAAACGTAAATTATAAATTATGAGTTGGATGATCTTTTAAGCGTCTGTTAAGTGTTATTATTGATTATATAACTCTTTTTTTTTACAAGTAAAACTATACAAATATACTAATTTAATTAATTTAATTTAAAAAAAATCACTAACAACGTTTGTATTATCAATACTATTATCTGAAAGGAAAATATTGTCTGTCTGTGTATTCATGTGTTACTCAATAACGTAAATACTGCTGGACTGATTATATTAAAATTATACAGGGATAGTGCTCGCACAAGTGAAAAACCTATACTAAAATCGATAAACAGTTTCATTTAACATCTTGTGCCTTTAACCATGAACACTGTAATAATATCTGTATCTAATATATGCCTAGTAATACCTTAAAAATTAGGAGCACTTCTATTTATTACATCATAATTGTTTTAAATACAAATCTATGTAGCTGTACTCTAGAATCTTCGCACGGGGCTAAAATAGTTCACTTGTTCACTGAAATTGTCAATGGACTGTGCACTGGAGCTATTCAATAAATTGTCATAGAATATTTAAAAGAAAAAGTTATTGTACAGTAATTATAGTAATAAACTGTTTCACCCCCCGCATTCAGTCTAAAACTGCTCTTCAAATGTAAATATAAAATGGATCAGGAGGTTACAATATTTGACAATAAATTGCTGTTATTTATTTCAAGATTGCTTGAAATGTAATCTCGTAAACAGAAAATGTTCAAAATGAATTTTACACGAGTTTTGATTATGGTGTAGCACTAGGTAGCACTCTTGGGCCATTTTTATTCTTAAGGTTTGTCGATTTTAACATTGACTTTTCATTTTTATTTTTACTCTTCACTCTATAAAAAAATTATTCACGTTTAAATCTCTTATGTATGTACTACATTTTGTTAAAAATTTATGAATTCTATTAATTTCTCTGTGCTAACTAAGATTAATGCCAAATTTCACTTAATTTATATTCATTTAAACTCAACCGAATCCTATACCGTGACGTGCAACATCTTCGAACTCAATGTGTTCTAAATATGAATGAAGCTTAATAGAAACTTTCTAGCCTATGGTTAGTGCGTTCTTGAGATATTGTGTAGAAATACAGCCAGTCAGGCTAAAAATTAACTAGTTTTTTAATAAACCTATGGAGTGATAGTTTTTGCTATAACGCTAAGC
Organism: Homalodisca vitripennis; assembly: GCF_021130785.1. Lineage (NCBI taxonomy): Eukaryota > Metazoa > Arthropoda > Insecta > Hemiptera > Cicadellidae > Homalodisca > Homalodisca vitripennis. The sequence continues at coordinate 38,522,713 of NC_060214.1, forward strand.
CAATCAGTTATTCATAGTATAATTCGTCACAAAATTCAAGGTTAAAAATATTAATTTATAATATATTTTAGATCAAAGTTTACCATATCATTATTTTACAACTAAAAGAAAATGAATGGACCATATTCATTCTAAAATTAAATCTGAACTATCAGGTGTTTCTAGAACTCATTGTTACCTGTGTAGAAATAAAGCTTTATGTGTGATTTCAAGCCTATAGGTTAGTTCTTTTTCTAGTTATTGTGCAAACAAACATTGTGAGAGAAGGAAATACATACAAACAAACAGAAATACACTTTATTACCCTAGTGACAGGCTTCGCTGACGCTCGACCAAAGCAACCTAATCAAACACGATATACACATACCCGTCGTTCTTTTAACAATCTCTCTGTGTTTTACCACTAGTCGAAGTACGAGATACCCACATTATTTTCACCTACATACGGTTTTTTGTATTGCTTATATATTTTGAGGAGATTTAAAAACACCAGAGATTTGTACTATTCTGTAAACAATTAAAACTAGGGTTTTATTGTATTTACTGAAAATAATGTATAATCCCTGAGAAAAATTAATTACCACTTAGACTAAAAAAAAAAATATTTTTCTTTTCAAAGCGTTTATTAAAGAGCCAATAAGGTCTTATTGAAATTCTGCCAACTGTCCGTCTGTACAACCAACTATGTTATGAAGAAAGATACAAGAGATCTAAAACTTGGTACATAATTTACACTCTATTCAAAACAATTTCTTTATTGATTCTGGTGTCAAAAGGTCAAAGGGCTTTACGTACGAGAGTCTGCCTGTCTGTTCGATAACTCTGGATAGGGAGGTATATGATACTTGATACATAGAACCCGTACAAAATTCAAATATCAGTTCGTATGTTTGTACGTATGTGTAATAACTTATTCCAACTTAATTATTAATGAGTGCCTCTCATTAGTTTTGAAATTAGTTTGCAAGCCCTTATTTAAAATATGAAATCTCGAATAAATTTTCGATAAAAATAAAATAAATTATATATATTATTTAAATTGAGTACAGTGATGTTTAATTAATTATATTCAATTACATAAACAGCTTATAATATGGTTATAAAAAATCCAGTTGTTGGAAAAATCCAAATTCAATTATTAACTGACCGGGATTGTCATATGAGACAGATTCGATACATGTTATCGAGTTTAATGAAAGCTTTATATTGTAATGTAATATTATCATTTGCTTATTGCTTCTATATTGCACCCAATTAATTCCAATATATATAGAAATACAATTGTTGTTTTGCTCTTATTTCAATTATTTACTTAGGATGAATTGTTATGTTATTTATAAATACTCTATTGATTATGATCAATTGGTACAGTATAAATTGGTCGGAATTAATATTTCATATATAATAATTGGTTTATTTTGAATAATAACTAGTTAATAAGTATAAATTTCATACTCCATTATTTGAATGCATTACAAAATAGTTGACCGACAATTGAACATCTTAAATTAAAACCTTCTTCTGTGGATGAGTTAATCGGTAAAAAGTAGTCTTTTACACTTTAAAAGTATAGATGTACTATATATATATATATATATATATATATATATATATATATATATATATGTGTGTGTGTGTGTGTGTGTGTGTGTGTGTGTGTGTGTGTGTGTGTGTGTGTGTGTGTGTGTGTGTGTGTGTGTGTGTGTGTGTGTGTGTGTGTGTGTGAGTGTGGGTGTGTGTGTTTTTGGAATTGTATGTATTTAGTTAGGACACTGAAAGAGACAGACTGTAATCAAGTATTATTCTCTGGTGAATCTGCAATAATAAGAAGATTACAAGAAGGGGAATACATAAGATTACAACACAAGCATTCCTTACTTTTATATTCTTATAGATTTTAAATATAAATTAAATGTGTATAGCACCATATGCAATGGTTTTCCAAGAAAACTTTGTAGCATAAACGTTTTTAATTCTAAACCGGCTCAAAAACCTTGTTACACATGATACATAACTTGGAATTGTTCACACGACAGTTCCAGAATTATTTTCCCCCATACACAGCACATCTATACAAAAACTGTATTTGTAGTGATTAGATGAAGAGCTGGAAATATTTTTGGGAACATCGTAGACTTTTAAATGTAGATATTAATTCAATAAGTAACGAAGAAATGTGTTTTAATTACAACCAAAATTAGATGGACTTTTATTAGAATATTGTAAATATATGTTATTCACTAGTGGCAAATTAGTTAATTATAACCACCGATAATGAAAGGATTAAAAGTTTTAGTCATGCATTGCATTGATTAAACCAGTATAGTATATGTTATAATAATATAAGGCATGAAATACTAGGTGAAGATGGACGCTAGAAACTTTGCAATACTCCAAAAATAAGTGTTATAATCATTAAATATTAAAACACCAGATTTAATTTTTATAAATATATAGCTGTATAAATAGATGTAATTAATGAAATTGTGAAAAAACTGTTATTGTTTACTTTTTACCATCCACATCCTGTCCTAAGATGTGTGTGTTGCAGCGAAAATTCTTCTTCTACGCACGAACTCCTTAGCTGAAGAGACGAATTGAAGTCGAAACAGAAAATCCGCAATATATCAAAAACGTCAAAAAGCGTTAATAACATTACGTTGCTAAAGTACAGCATTTTGCAAATCAGACTTTTGTCTTTGACCCTTTTGGGATCCAAAAGCTCGTAGAGCCCGGTCACTCTTTTGGGATCTGACTTTTGTTTTTGATAAAAAAAGCTGATAACAGATTTTGTATTAATTCCATACATTACGATTACATATATGATGATATTGTTGCTATAGAGAGAGTTAGTTGAGTATGTCGACTGATAACGGGACAGATCTGTCATCAAAAGCCGTCAATCCGTTTCTACCAAATCATCAACGGAGATGTGAATAATTCGGATTACTGGTTAATAAATGGAATGTAACGAATATTAATATTCATGATTCATGACATTGCTGTCGATTATTCTTGAAAAGAAAATTTTCAGAGGAAACTGAACAGGGCTTATTAAATTTCGGTGTACAATATACAATAAAACAATTATTTATAACACGTTGGGATCAAAAACATTTTTAGTTTAATACGTTTTTTCTTAAAATAAAAAATTAATTATATTTTTGTCAATTTGCAAAATTTTTCAGCAATTGTTTAAACACAATAATCAATACATAAATAAATAAGAATTATATAAATAAACATATATGTATAAAGTTAGATAAATAAAGTGGACTGGCCAAGCCTGACCAAAAAGTAAAAGAAAAAAATCTAAATAAACTACATACAAAATAAAAATTAATATTAAATACACAGAATAACAAACAATAATAAATAACTTAACATTTAGTGCTTTTACTATTGAAAAGAAACACACACACACACACACACACACACACACACACACACACGCACGCACGCACGCACACACACGCACGCGCGCACACACACACACACACACACATAATTTCAATCAACATTGAATCACAAAAAGTACTTGTTGCTCCGCCGGGAGTCGAACCCGGATCTCTCACTTGCCGGGTGAATGTGATAACATTACACCACAGAGCGCTTACTTTTTCCGATTCAATTATTTTGTATTTTGCCGTATCTGTCACATATGCGTGTAAATGAGCAAACTAACATATGATCGGAAGACCAAATACCAGTCAAACGACTTTTATTTACATTAAATTGTATAAATGGCAATAGCCTTATTTAATTTCAATAAACATTGAAACTACCGCTCCGATCGCCGTAATTTTTTGCATACTAACACAGGTTAATGTAAGTTCACCGAAAAAAATAGTCCCGATGGTCTCTAACATATAAAAACCCGTTTTTCGACAGTACAATGTTGGCAATACAAAACACATAAATAACAAGATTTTCGACTATCAAACTAAATATAATGGCCGACTATGATCGTTTGATGAGTTGAAGTAGTCACGTGACAAACAGGAAAGTTTCAGATTGGTCGGGCGAATCACGTGACCTATAATAGGACGGCTTCGATTGACCGCTAGACGTAAACAAACAAACCCACATGACAAGGAATAATTAGTGAAGTTGTTGACGTGGCGTGCGATGGTTCTTGTCATACCCTATTCTTCGAAGCATGTTTGTTTGATGAAAAGCGTGTTATTAACCTTTTTTTGTGCACACAACGTGCTTCCAACGAAGACAAATTGTGTGAAGTGCGGGAACTCGGTGGACTTGACAGATGACTTAAAGTTCAGGTATGGAAAGATTGTCGCTTTGCAGAAGAAAGCCCGGAAAAAGTGTGGCTGGCGTGTTTCGGCGAAGGTCGGCACGTTCCTGGAGCGAAGTAAAGTCAATATTAACACATTGTGGCGTTTTATTGTAACATATCTTTTCACATCGCCTGCGAGGCACTCATTGGTTAAAACTCATCTTCATCTCACAGACCCGACAGTACTGGACTACTATTCATTCATCCGGGAATTCTACATTGACCACTTGAAAAGAAACAGCCAAAAGTTGGGCAAACCCGGCGCCGTAGTTAAAATTGATGAAGCCAAATTTGGCAAAAGAAAGTACAACAGAGGACGGATAGTAAAAGGACAGTGGGTGTTGGGGGAATAGATCGGGAAACCAAGCACACCTTAATTATCCCAGTTAAAGACAGTACGGCGAAGACTCTGATACGGTGTATTAAAACTTAGGTGTTGCCAGGATCCACAATAATAACTGATTGCTGGAAGGCCTACAACACCCTTTCACAGTATCAGTTTAATCACCTGACAGTGAATCACTCAAAGGACTTTGTTGACCCCTTAACATCCGCCTGTACCAACACAATTGAACGGAAGTGGCGTGACGTCCGGTAAGAAGTCCCCAAATACGGTCGCAAAAGCAAGCACTTCGTCGGCTACCTCGCGGAGTACTTGTTTAAAACCAAATACATCCCAGAAGAAAGGGTTCACGCTTTCCTCGAGGCAGTGGCTACGTTGTACCCCCCTAAAATACCATTAAGGTTAGTAATTTTTTTTTAAATTTTAATTGTTTTTATTTACATTTATTTTAATTAAAAAAATTTTATTTTTTTTTGCGGGGTAGGGTAAAAATTATTTAAAAATGTTTAAACAGGTGTTGTTCAAATGATTAATTATTACCAGCTGTTACCAATCAGATACTCATTCCCTATTATAAAACAGCAAAAGTTTGCTGTGTAGTGTAATACGTGAGGAGTCAATTTCATGACTTTTTCACACATTTAGCTAACTTTGCTTATTATGGTTGTTTTCAGAATTAAATTCTCTACAATCTATATTAGGAAAACAATTTGTTTATTTCTCATTTAACAATGTTATTGGACATCATACATTTAAGACGGTATTTTTGTTATTAGATTTTTGACTATTTTCATACCTTTTCTCAAAAAATGTTCACACTACAACCTCTAGAGTGGTTTTATTTCATTTTTCAGGTGATTCACCTTATTTGAGTTAAAAAGCAAGAACAAAACATTTCAGAATCACCTAATTTCACCAGGAGAACTGAAAACAAATCAAAAACTTTCACCAGCCGTTACTCACTAATGGAGCGTTTCCGGACGTACCTTCATAGAAAATTTTCTTATTTTTAGCTCTAAAATCACGTCTTAAACATTTTATCATATTTCTGACTCACCCTATATACTTACATACGAGTCTATGAAATTGTTCAACTACGTAGGAATGCAAATAAGAATATTTTGGTCCTCCAAGGCACTTTGCCTAAAAGGAGGTTCCTATTAATAACGTTTTACGCAATTAAACAATTCAAGAGTTGCATTGAGCAAGAAGTAATTCTCTTACGAACAAGTAGTTAATTTATGATAATAACTGTAGTTAATATTATATCACAGTGTATAAATAATTGAAAAATACTCATAATTGATGATCAAATTACAAATTTAGAATTTTAATCAATGAATCAAGATTATCTAGAGTAAACAACCAATATCTAAGTCTTTCAAGAAAATCCTGCCACAATTAGATTGCCTTATATCATTAGGTAATTTATTAAACATTCTTGGTGCTATAAAATTCAAAGTTTTGGTTAAATAAGTGTTATTTGGTTTTGGTATTAGAAAGCGATTCACTGATCTCAACTTTTGTTTATGTTCTAACGAATTTTGTGGCATATTACTACTTTTAATATAATTTTTTTAAACTTTGATTAACTGGCAAAATGTTCAGTTTTCAAAAAAAATGGACGTGAACGGTCAATCTTTTTTTTATTTAAAATTAATCTGACCACATTTTTTTCTTGATAACGTAATGTGTTTAAATCAGTGTTCCCAGTGCTGCCCAAAATGTGATTCCATATTCAATTCTGCTCTGTATTAAAGAAAAATACTACATGCAAAATCATTTCATTGCATAATGTTTTCAGAAAATAAAAGCTTCTTAAGGTATTATTGATTTTATTTTTCAAAATATTGACATTAACTTTAAGGGGACAGTGTCCAAAAAAATATAAAAAAATCGGGTTTTTTAATAATATTATTTTATTAATCTTCAGTTAATTCTGATTTCAAAAATATATACATGTTATATGATACCTCTATTAGTTTATTTATGACAATTTTTAAAAAAATTCTCGACAAGCAACTTTTAGTATATTTTCCTTTGACTCGCAGGCTACTGCTTGAAGTTTGTTATTGTAAACTTATTGTCTTTGTTATAGTACACCTATTGTGATCTGAAGTTTATTATTGTAATGGCTGTGGCAGCTTTTACAGATGCTGCATTCTGCTAAATGCATTTTATTGTGACTTGTGTTTTGTTTATGTTACTGTTTAGTGTTGTTGGTTATGTTTGCTTGAGTTTTGTGAAGTGAAATTGTGATTAGTAAATAGTGTTTGTATTGAAAATGCCGAGGTTTTCTAATAAAGTATTTAAAAAGAGAGGGCCTGTTGGTAAACGAAAGGCAGTTGATTCAGCTAGTGACAGTAATGATGTTCAGAATGGTAAAAAGCAAAAAGTAAGTGAAACCCCAAGTTGTAGTTCTAGGCCTAGTCCTAAGATTAGTGCATCAAAAAAGAAACTGTCAGACTCTGATTTTACTATATTTGAAGACAGTTCTGATTATGGAAATGAAGTAGTAGATCTATCATTGCTATCTTCAGCATTATTGGAAAATACATTGTGTAAACATTGTACTCAAGGATCTATGAGTATACGGAAAGTTGGTAGACAATTTGGCCTCGCTTCTGAAATGTCACTCATGTGTAACAGATGTGAGTACGAAGCTTTTTTTTATAATTCAAATAAGTGTACTGTTGATTTTGCTGGGGAACAAGAGCAGGCATTTGAAATAAACTTGAGGTTAGCCTATGGCCTACGCTCTATTGGTAAAGGGCCTGCATCTGCGCGTATGCTATGTGGGGTCATGAACTTACCCAATCCTTCAGTAAAAAATAGTAAAACTATAAAAATACTAAGAACTGCAGTGAAAGAAATAGCTGAAAAAAGCATGAAGTTAGCCGTAGCAGAAGCTGTAGAGGAAAACAGTGCAGAATTGGAAAATGAAAATCGCGATTTGACCGCAGCATTTGATGGAACGTGGCAGAAGAGAGGTCATCAGTCACTCAATGGCGTTGTCACTTGCACTTCTGTTGACACGGGTAAGGTGTTAGACGTTGCGATTTTGTCAAAACATTGCTTGTGCTTAGATAAAAACAGGCACAACGTCAACTGTAAGGCTAACTACAGTGGAAGCAGTGGGGGAATGGAAGTCGCAGGAGTACAAACTCTTTTTGGCCGCTCCAAAGAAAAATACAATATACAATACACTAAATTTCTTGGCGATGGAGATAGTGCAGCTTTTGGTTCAGTGGTTAGATTAGACCCATACAATGGTATAGAGATTACCAAACTTGAATGTGTAGGCCACATTCAAAAGCGGATAGGGTCCAGACTGCGAAAACTGAAAAGTAAACTGGGCAAACAAAAATTATCAGACGGAAAACCAATTGGTGGTAAAAATAGACTAAGAGACTCAGTTATTGATGTGTTACAATCCTATTATGGCCAGGCCATTAGAAAGAATGTATCATCTGTCACAGAGATGAAGAAAGCCATATGGGCAATTTTTTTCCATAAACTATCAACTAATGAGACGCCTCAGCATGGGCTATGTCCAAAAGAAGAGACAACCTGGTGCAAATATAATAGATCCCTCATTACAAATGAAAAATATGACCATACAAATAGCTTACCATCTGCAATTATGACAGAAATTAAACCAATTTTTAGAGATCTCTCAGATGAGAATTTGTTAAAAAAGTGTACTTACGGAAATACGCAGAACGTAAACGAGAGCCTAAACAACGTGATCTGGAGCCGTATTCCAAAAAAAGGTTTTGTAGGTATTGACACATTGGAACTTGGGGTTTATGATGCCATAGCCTCATTCAACCTAGGACTAGTAACAAAGTGTCAAGTTTTGGACTGTATGAAGATAAGACCTGGTTGTCATATGATCTCAACGATGAAGGCCTTGGATGCGGCGAGAGTTTATGCGGCTGATAAAGCTATAACCGACTATGAAAGGAAAGCTAGGAGGATGAAGAGGTTGCAGACTAAGAAATTAGAAGACCAGTATGAAGATAAGCAGCAATATGAAGCTGGAATGTTTTAGAAGTAAGTCTTAACATCACAAATGTAAGTTTATTATAGTTTTTTCCGATTTACCGAAACTTGCATTTTTTTACATATAAGGAACATTTTCTCAGGATCTACTTGAGATATCCTTATGAAACTTTCAGAACTTGTTGTTTGGGAATTTTCAATATGACCAATATATTTTTAGTTGTTATAGCTTAAATGTAAAAAAATGGAATTTTATTTGAAAATATACAAAAAAAATTATAATTCCACTTCAAATTGAAATTAATAAAAAAGCCCATGTTAAAAGGTGTGTAAGTAAGCATAGAAACTATGGTAAAAATTATAACAATGTAACTTTAAAGATGAGTGAGAAAATGTTCCTTATGTTACTATTGTGTTATATGGAGAAAACCGTTCTGCCGGGTCCCCTTAAATAAGAGGAATATCCGTCAGGTAAATCGGCAGCTTTAATTAATCGGACAGTAGAACGAGTTAATGGTTCTTATTCTCCGCAATACAATACACATACGTTAAACAGTATCAGCGAATGTTAGCCATATAATTTAGTACTCTAACGTTGTCATAATTCATTAGATGTGAATGACGTTCGGTTTAAGTGTATCAAGCTACAAAAACTGTACTCTGAGAAACTAATTATTATTTTAAAATGCAGGATACCTACACACATTTTGATTTCCAAGCAAACTATCACATATAACGATGCAATATTTTATAGGTATGAATTCCTTTATTGGCCCCTTTACTAATACAGAATGGCAACGTATGTATACCATTGCAATTATATATCAATATTTATTTAAATTCTGGTTGTTAATAAGATGTTACCTTAAAGGTTTACTACGTTTATACTCTATGACTCACTAAAAATTCAACATTAAAATTTAGTTTACTTTTAATAAACCACTCAACTTTCCCTCCTAAACAACAATACAAAAACTCACCTTCTTTCGCATTAAAATCGATTCTTTACGACTTGTTAGTCAAATATCTTATAGTAAATGCAAAAAAAAACAGGTTATAGGCAGTCCTACATCGCTTGTAAATTGTTATAGCGGTGCATACCATGGATATTTTTAAGAGCATTACACGAAAAAATACGATTAATCAAAATCACTCCGATATCACATAGCCTACTTACTAGAATAGGTTAAAAGAGTAAAATAATGGTTCCAATCTATTTTAATATAAAACGCAGGATTAATATATTTATTTTTAAAACGTAGGAATACGAAAAACCACATTTTACGTAGCAGGCTTCGCTGACCATAACAATGGATAATCGAACTCGATTGTTTGTTGGTAGAGATGAATTTAATGCACCGTTTCAGGGTCATATCGTTTTGGTATACCCTGAGGACAGAAGAAATTTAGTCGGCTCTCCGAGTCGTAGCTTTTCGCTGGCAGTCAGTCAATAAGACCTGTAATGATTTATTTACTAGTACATAATATTGTTAATATTTTATCATAATAGTTCATAGAATATAAAAATTTAGAGCATTACTATGTAAGATTAAAATACCGGCTTTATTGTGTAAAAAGTGCGTAAAAAAGGAATATAAATATTGATAAGTCTATATTATCAGTTATTCTACAGTCTCAGTAGACGTATTTAAATATCAAAACTAATGGGTTTTGTGAGCTCGAGCGGTTCTTGTGATCATGAAGAAGAGCAAATTCGCGCGCGCGCGCGTATGTGTGTGTGTGTAAGAAATAAATGTAAAAATGCGTAAAAAATTTGTATATGAATTTGTAAAAAAATTTAAATTCTAAAAGTTTGCTGGCAACAAATGTAAGTAACAGTAGTCTAACTTTTTATGTAATCGCGGACATTTAAGCAATTGGTAACGAATAGGAAAAAACTTAAAAAGCTAAAATACTAAGTGGATTGTAAATTAAGCGCACTAATGGCTATTTCTTATGGAACCTCGGATAAGTTGCTTAGACCACGAACGAATTCACTTGTTTGTTGAGAAATAAATTAATAGTGAGTTAAAGTGACAGAGCACAACTCTTTGCGAAAGATAACTCTCAGAAGAGTATAAACTTTAATTTTAAAACTTGTGAACTTTACAGAAGGGGTTTCTTCATTTCCGGTCTCAACTAAGGCGTCAGGTTGCACGAAACAGTGGTCCAAATTAAGTTCCATGACGTTCGAGTATCTTGATATTAAAATAGTACTTTATACCAAAATCTAAAAGTTTTTAGTTATTATTAATTATATACCCAATGATTAATATTTTAACTCAATTAACTTTATAACTTTATAATGAACCTTTAAATATGCTAAATAATCTTAAACTAATCTTGATCGCTCTATTTAGCTTTAGAACCAGGTTTTACTTAAATTAATTTTATAGTTTCATTTGAACGTTTAAATATCGCGACGAATCTGTCTTAATAATGTTTTATTTCATGTGAAAAATTAAACTAAATTAACTTATACACCCTATACGTTTAGATATTAAGCACTGAACATTAGTGACAAACTTATTTTGACGTATATTTCCAGAAAATATTTCGAGTGAGTGATTTATTGTGGTCTTAACCAATTTCAAGCCAAGTCAATCAAATTAAGTACATCACAGCCCAGCACTAAATGGGCTTCATGTTATGTTATGGGCTTCTCTTGAGGCCCCATAACCATAAGAATAAAAACATTAAAACTATGGAACATATGGTTTTTTTAAGTTAGGTATTTAGTGTCCTTTTAACCTACGAGGACCTGGGAAAGACTATTTGCACATATTATGAATACAAGGATTAAATTATAATTATAATGGAGGGGCTATGCCACCATATTTAGCCATGTTAAATTATTTTGTCATTAAGTGTTATAGGGTGGAGTCTCATTCAACTTTCATCCAAGCTGGCTTACACGTCTTACAAAAAATTACACATTATTAAATACGGAGAACCATAAGGCGGCTGCTTTTAGTTCCTAATTTTGAACCATTGATCGCCATCCAATCCAATCTCTATTTAAACGGCATGCCGTGTTGCCGCAGGAAGTGCGTAAATTGATATTCCCTTAGTCTTTCACCGTATCTCGTGGGTGCGCATGTGTCGTTCTGTGCAGTGACGTGGTTCGTAATTGCTCCAATCACCGTGGATACTCAAGTCTACATGCTTGAGTTTCTTGACATACAATTTACTCTACTTTTGACCATGGCTTCGATGAAATCACCATTACGTATTGATAATCGTTTAATTTTATGTATGCAACCATATGCCTTATGGATTTTCACACCTACAGAAGAGACTGCATTTCAGTCCACGAAACTGAGTGTTATTTTTTTGTATCATTAATAATGTTCGAAAAAGTTTGCGAAAAAATACTGATCTCCAAAACATTCTAAGGTAGCTAGTGAAAAGCTTAGACTGTGTAATAATGTTCCAGAATTGTTGCTATTACAATTGAAATATTAATCGTTAAATATATTTAGTTTTTTCATGTAGTTAAGTTTTTAAACAGATTTGAGAAGTTAAAAAAATTAAATTTATATAAAAATACTTACTAAACAACAAAGCAATATAAATTATACATAGATAAGTTGTCTTACTTAGTACGAAAATAATTCGTTAAATACAGAATAGTGCTCTAAAATATACATTATTAGTTTCTGGGTTTAGTCATTACCTAATTTCTGCTATTCATTGCATTCCCGAGTGTACAAGTATAGACGCTAAAAGGTATATTTTACTTATTGAGAATACAAAAATAGTGGGAATTACCATTTGGTTTTCCTTGCCCACAAATCCTTTCAAGCCAAGTTTTTAAACAAAATAATCAAGCAATGTAGAAACAAAGTGTTTAAAAATATGTTCGATCCATAAAGCTCAGCTCTATTGTTATCTATACCCGGTGCAAAACCATAACATAAACTGGAATAATAATTAAAATTCTTGCCGACACTTCATCAATTCTATACTGACAATAATCATTGTAAATCTGTATTAAAGCCAATTACAGTGATAAAATGTCTATTATAATAATGTAAACTATCTTTGTAGTTTGTCATTCAGTTTCTTAAACATATAAAACACAGAATACTTTTTAAATCCATTTATTTAGTTTTTATTTATTGTTAAACTGTGAAAATGTTTTTAATCATTATTGTTTTTATTATGTTCTAATAAATTAAAAGGAAAGATAAATTTGTTATCTAATGCAAGTCTTGTATAGCCTTTTCATTGTATGGGGACTTTAGAACTAAAAGGATATACTATCGGATCTGTAAGGCCAGTTCCTTAAATAATTATCTACAACAATTTTAATTCCAACAGCAACTAGGAAAGAAAGTAATACGTAACAAAATCTGAAAGAATGCCAGCGGTGTAAAACTTTCGGCTTGACAGCATTTCCGCGCGTAACTGTCCAAGAGGGGTTAGAAAGACACATCGATAGAAATTATTCCCCAGAGAATGGGGAACACGGTGTTAAAGCCGTTAAGACAAACCCCAAGATCGAACTCGAACGGAATAGCTATGAATCTTTTTCTACATCTATTTTTAATTACTAGCCTTAATATCATGACTTCCACTTTTACTAACATTTCGAATAAAAAACATAATTATATTCTATCTGAAGAATATCTATAAAATACTCGTCATCTTTAGTATATTCCTAATATTACATATGAATTGCAAGACTTTTCAGAATACACCCAAATTTTATAATACTATTCAATTATGAAGTTAATTATACAAACTATATTAAATAGGCATCCTCTAAATAAATACATTTTTAAATTCAAACTCTACTATTAGAGTAATACATTTATGCAATTCGTAATAAATTAAAGAGCGGGAAAGTATAATCGTTAGGAAACCGTTTTCTTTGCTCATGAGATTGTTTATTTCAATATTTCTTAAAATGCTTGATTTTACGTCCGTTGGTCTGCATATATTTCAGCCACTTTTAATGTTTTTTAACGCCCCTCCACGACTTTAGGACAGGCTGGGTGTTAGCACCAGTTGTTGGGTCTAAAATGTTTCGCTGTGGGTGACCTAAAATTAACATAACCACATTCACTCAATCCAAAATGTGCCTTTCCCATGTCTGAAACGACTATGGTCGTTTCAGACTTTGAACCGTGCTCCAAAACTATATGAATGAAGGTTTTTGCATCTCGTTTGTTTTTAGGAAAACCTCATTTCTGTATCTACCAAGACAAGTTTGACCTTCTGGTGTGGTTTCTGGTATCCATTTACCTTCTCTCTTTCTCGTATTTTCGTCTTCAAATTTTAAATTCTTCTATTACCACCACTATTCTCACCACGACTACAGGCTTCAGCTTTAATTTTTCATATTAAATTGATCATCGATCATATACATGAAATTTCCCTAAAACAAGACAGTCAGTTAGATATCGTACTTCTTGAGTTCTGTGTAAATCCAAACTTCACTGAAAAATTAAAAATTCATAGCTTATCTGGTGTTTTAAAAAAGTACATTTAAGTGACAATGTTGTGCAATCTAAACTTAGATCCTTCAAAAAACAGTTCAATGCATTTTTAATGAAATTATGTCTACAATTATCTTCTTGTTTAGATATGAACACGACCATATTTGATCCCCTCACAATTGAAAAATATTTCCCACAAACATAATGGGTTTTCTAGCATCTTGAAGCCATTAAAACACTTTTTATCATCCTTTATAGCAATTTAATTGAGTTTTATGGTGTTCATTACCATTTGAAACTCAACAAAGTCACGTAGTTAAAAGTAAAATATTAGCTTTATTATCTGGAAGTGTTTAAAGTTTATACATATGACAAGTGAATTGTTCATATTAATTAATCAGTACCAGTTTGTTATAATAAATATTTTGTCAATTTCGATTTATATAACCGGGTCTGATTATCGTACTTTTCCCGGAAATTTTCAAAAATTATATATTATAAAGGGACATAGCGATAGTAAACGTCTTACATCTTATTATACTTTCTAATCATCCAAAAAAACATTAGATTATATATTTTAACACAATTAAAGAGTAATTTTTACCGCTTAGCTGACACAAATTGATTTAGCAATATTCACTTTACATCTTGGAACATAATAGTATAAAAATCCATTTAATATTGAATTCAAAAAACAGATTCTCATCATACAAAAATATTTACGGATAATATATAATTAACCCGTATAGTTTCACAGGTACGAAAAAATGAACCGTTTTATCAGATGTAAAACTTAAATCTGTTACATATGTTAAACATCATATTTAAATAAAAACTACGCAAGGTGTTGCGATTCTATTACCTTACCTTAAGCAAAGATAAGATCTCGGAATGTAGTATATAATGTAAAAAATCATATTTAAACATTAATCCATACTAGCCTGATAAAGCAAATTCTTTATTCTCATAAAAAAAATTTAAAACACTTTTAGGATTAAATCATTTCAGTAGTGTAATTATGGAGGATGTGTTTTTTTTAAGTTATTATGAATTCGCATCCACACGATTTTTAGATACTTGATAATTTAATTTTTTACTTTAAAAAATCAAACTTTTTTTATTTTATAAATTAAACGTGAGAGAAATATAAACTTAAAAAGAAAAAGTAAAAAGCGTATCGATGCATATTAATTATATGTTTAAAGTTATTTATTCATATGGGGTAAAACTCAAGATCGTTCCACAAGTTATCTTACATAAGTCTATTACTAACTACCTGATACTCTTATGAACCGGCTATATTGTCTCCGAAGCCGTTATTTTAGTCATATAAGAACAATGCTAAACTTCAAATAGTTTGACGAATTTATTTTAATTCACAAAATGATTTTGGATGGATCGTTTGATATGTAGATCTAATTCCCAGCATAAGTATGTTACTTTTAAAATATATTTAAAATACATAATATTACAAACTTATAATTTTCAATATTAAATAATGTAGTACAAAAGGTTTTTTGTAACTTTATTGTAACCAAGAATTCAGAAATTTAGAAGGAAGAAAACTTTGGGAATTTATAAAATTAAAAATCGGTTGGGTACGCATCTTACGTATTTATAAGACCAGCAATGTATTAAGGGCACACAAGTGTTAAAAACTTTGCAATTCTATTAGGGGATACAACTCTTAGTCAATTTGTACTTTATAAGCATACAATCCGGATTTTTTTTAAATCGAAAGATGGATTTCCTCTAAGAAATAAACCAATCATCAGCCCCGTTAGCTTTGGTAGAATCGATATGGGAATCAAAATTGGTAAAAACATAAAAATGATGATTCTTTTCCCTAAGTTATATTTTACTTAGCTAGACCCATTTATACGCCACTAACATATATAAATGTCAATGGCGCTGTGTAGCAAGTACAATGGTTTTCGCAAGATAACCGAATTAAGCAATGTCCAGCGTGGCTTCTGCTTGGTTTTGGTGGTCGCAGAGCTATCTTGTCCTTGCAAGCAGGTCGCCTGTCCAACCATAGTTGGTGGTTCGGAGGTCACCTTTAAGCAGTTAGTTCCAGGTCATGTGTTAGAGAGGACTTCTTAGCCTTAAATTCACCTGGTAAAATAAGATATCAAATTAATTCCTAACTATTTAAATTGTTGACTCTCAGTGTCCTTATATAGTTGTATGACTGTAATATAAATATTATTTTTGAGACATAGGGTCGGCTGTAAGTCTGTACAATAGGTTTTTGGACAAAAATAATTGGAGGCAAACATTATCGTTTCATATTTTTGATTAATTTGATACATTAAACCTCTGCCACATTTAACGCGGCTGTCGATGAATATTTGTCTATGGAATTATTTCTGTATCGATATTAAAGCAAAAGCAGTTTGTGTGCTTACAAAGTGCAATTCGGCACTCAGCTCCTAGACTACCAAGGTCAGTTTACTACAGCAGGTTCTATATGGATATTTTTAAAGTAAATAAGAATACTTTAAGGCAGTTGTAATGCCGTGTGTGATGACGTCATGCCCAGATGCTACCAGCTTATCCCGTGATCATTGTATGATGGCGCGCGACAATACTGTAGTGAATCAACCCTAAAAGCTCGACATTACAATGATCCCTAATGGTTGCCGTGTCATTACCTCCCTTCACATTTCCACTAATGGTGAATAGTTTCCGGCTGAACTTCGCTCTCTCTATTTTTTATAAATTTTAATTAATTGTGGTACTTGTTTACAGATATAACGGTTAAGATTACGTTCGGAGCGTTTACTATTTTTGAACATTAATATCTTAAAAGTAATTTAAGAAATACACGAGTATCAGTGTAATAATTTTAATTTGGGACCATACAAATTTACTTCGTCATCATTACAAGTTTGTTTGAGTTAAACACTATAATTAATTATATTGTAAATTTAAGTAGTATGCTGAGTATTAGTGAAGCCTATTAAACGAGTCGCTAAAGTATCTTTCTGTCAGTCCACACGATACAGGAGTACAAAATGACCCAGAGACTATATATTCAACATAGAGTTTAATTATTGTAAAAACTCATCATTGAAGGATGTCACTAAGGTACCACAATTTCTCTGTTGTCTGCTGGTGAAATAAACATATGTTTTCAGTATGAATGTCTGTCCATACGTCTGCCATGGACATTTAAAATTAAGTGGATTATTGTATGCAAACCTCATTAAAACCTTTTACTAGAAACGTGGTTTGGACTTATTTTTCTCTAACCTTACTTATTATTCAAATCCGAGTAAATATTGTTTCTCCTACGTTTCTATCTTCTTAGTTATAATCTTCTTTCCTTCTTCTTCTCAAGCCGTGAAAATTGTATTCTTATTTTATTCAGAGCTAATGATAGAGGCTTTCATATTTCTTTTTAAGAGGTCTCGTTTGATTCTTGTGCTTCACTCGCAGTCGTTTCTCCTCAGCTGGTTCCTAGAGGTTTTTTCTCTGTAGGTATCCTTTCTTCATTTTCTCACCCCTGTTCTATTCCTGATCGTTTTCTTGACTTTTGTGCCATTGCCAGATTTCTAAAGTGCCCATGCTTTCTTCATTATTAATCTTAAAAACTCCTAAAACTCTTACATAATTGCATCCGTAGGTACGTAGTTAAAATGTAGGTTTTCCCTCTTTGTCGTTCCAAGACGCGCTTCCAACGAAACATAGAGAGAGGGCTAAAACATCCCCATTTGAGAATATAATCATTTCCAAAGGAAGGCCCATACGGACTAGCATTCCAAGATATGTTTGATACTGAGGGAAGATTGAAATGTTACTTGTCTTAAAGGACCACCACTTAGTTGCCCTATGATTGGCTAAATGTGATAGCTTCTTTGGTAGACGCAGGCAACCATATTCTGGCAAGATAAGTTAAGTATAGTATATGGTAGATAAAGGACTGTGCAAGAATGTGAAAAATTTCTTCCAGACCATTGCCCACCTATGATAATATATCTATGATTGATCAAAGAAATGGTTAAAGGTAAAGAATGTCTTATTTCACCAAGTGAAGATCGTATAAGAAACCCTCTAACATTTTACCTGGTGACATAAAGATTAAAGGTAACCTCCAAACCACCATTAATGGTCGGACAGTCGTAATTGTTTGCAAGGCAGGACAGCATAGTTACCGCCCATCCAAGCAGCAGCCGCGCTCAACGTTGCGCGATAACCGCCATACCTGCTATAATACGCCGATGGAAATTATCGCGGTACCCAACACACTTGGCATAAAATCGACTAGTTAGTGTGAAGAGAAAAATTTCATGTTTTGCGTTTTACATTTT